>NW_027619889.1:0-27085 GCF_964187855.1 Myxine glutinosa
CCCCTTCTCCCCTCCCCCCACCCCCTTCTCCCCCCCACCCCCTTCTCCCACCCCCTTCTCCCCCCTCCCTCCCTCCCACCTCCTCTCCCAAAACGCAGGATCCTGTCAATTCCCCCCACCCCCTTCTCCCCCCCCTTCTCCCCCCCACCCCCTTCTCCCCCCCCTTCCCCCCCCCCCCACCCCCTTCTCCCCCACCCCTTCTCTCCCCCCTCACCTCCTCCTCCCCTCCCCCCACCTCCTCCCCTCCCCCCCACCTCCTCCTCCCCCCACCTCCTCCTCCCCCTCCCCCCACCTCCTCCTCCCCATCCCCCCACCTCCTCCTCCCCATCCCCCCACCTCCTCCTCCCCCCACCTCCTCCTCCCCCTCCCCACCTCCTCCTCCCCCTCCCCCCACCTCCTCCTCCCCATCCCCCCACCTCCTCCTCCCCCCACCTCCTCCTCCCCCTCCCCACCTCCTCCTCCCCCTCCCCCCACCTCCTCCTCCCCCTCCCCCCACCTCCTCCTCCCCCTCCCCCCACCTCCTCCTCCCCCCTCCTCCTCCCCTTCCCCCCCCCTCCTCCTCCCCTTCCCCCCCCCACCCCCTTCCCCCCCCCACCACCCCCTCCCCCCCCACCCCCTCTCCCCCCCCCCCCTTCTCCCCCCCCCACCCCTTTCTCCCCCCCCTTTCTCCCCCCCCTTTCTCCCCCCCTTCTCCCCCCCCCCTTCTCCCCCCCTTTCCCCCCCCCACCCCCTTCTCCCCCCCCCACCCCTTCCCCCCCCCCCCCACCCCTTCCCCCCCCACCCCCTTCTCCCCCCCCACCCCTTCCCCCCCCCCCACCCCTTCCCCCCCCCCACCCCTTCCCCCCCCCACCCCCTTCTCCCCCCCACCCCCCCCTCCCCCCCACCCCCTTCTCCCCCCCCCCCACCCCCTTCTCCCCCCCCCCCCCCCACCCCCTTCTCCCCCCCCCCCCCCCCACCCCCTTCTCCCCCCCCCCCCCCCACCCCCTTCTCCCCCCCCCCACCCCCTTCTCTCCCCCCCCACCCCCCTTCTCCCCCCCCACCCCTCCCCCCTTCTCCCCCCCCACCCCTCCCCCCTTCTCCCCCCCCCCCACCCCCTCCCCCCCTTCTCCCCCCCCCCACCCCCCTCCCCCCCCCTTCTCCCCCCCCCCCCCCACCCCCTCCCCCCCCCCCCACCCCGCCCCCTTCTCCCCCCCCCCCACCCACTTCTTCCCCCACCCCCTTCTTCCCCCACCCCCTTTTTCCCCCCCCTTCCCCTCACCTCCCTCCCCCTCACCTCCTCCTCCCTCCCTCACCTCCTCCTCCCTCCCCCTCACCACCTCCTCCCTCCCCCTCACCTCCTCCTCCCTCCCCCCTAACCTCTTCCCCCCTCACCTCCTCACCCCTACCCCTCACCTCCTCCCCCCACACCCCCTTCTCCCCCCTCCTCCCCTCTCACCTCCTCCCCCCTCCCCCTTCTCCCCCTTCTCCCCCCTCACCTCCTCCCCCCTCACCTCCTCCCCCCTCACCTCCTCCCCCCTCACCTCCTCCCCCCCCTCACCTCCTCCCCCCCCCTCACCTCCTCCCCCCCCTCACCTCCTCCCCCCCCTCACCTCTTCCCCCCCCCCTCACCTCCTCCCCCCCCCCTCACCTCCTCCCCCCCCCCTCACCTCCTCCCCTTCTCCCCCCTCCCCCAAAACGCAGGATCCTGTCAATGCCCCCCCCAAAAAGATGTATATGTCGTATATATTTTCCCTCCCACTCTCTTCCCCACCCCATTCCACTCCCCACTCCATTCCACTCCCTTCCTCAACCCTCCCTTCCTCAACCCTCCCTCTCCAGCGTCCCCCCCGCCCCCTCACCCCTCACCCAGCAACGGCGGGTACTCTTGCTCGTATATTTATACAAGAAAATACTTGTCTTCCGCTCCCTCTTTTTGTATATTTTGTTTGTCTGGTTGATTTGTTTGTGAAATAAATGTTAGCTCTTTCACGAGCCTCGATTCAGTATACCAAAAAAAAAAAAAAAACTCCGTTTCACTAGGCTGCTGTAATTAAGGGAATTTGTTCCCCCGTGTGGAATATTTATGGAGTTTGCTCAGATAATAATCGCTATTAAGAATGCTAAGGTTTATCGGTGAAGTAAATTGACGAAAAGAGTAAGTTCAATAGAAGTGACAGAATCGTTTGTGGTAATCCGATAGATTTCCTTTACTTCCGGTAGGCGCATGGAACCAACGACTGTGCTTATTCACCGCCCAGTGTGCAAAACAAAAATGCACGTAACTCGAAATTGCGTGAATATCGATATTTTTCGACCTCCGCATGCATCATTGTACGTTCAGTGGTAAATGGCTACTTCCAGTTGCAGATCCAGACGTTTACCCCTGTATATATGTCCATACTGTATCGGTGTCGCTACCCGCCCCCAACCCCACTGTTTTCATCTCCCCACAGGGGTTACGTCATCAACCCATTCCACCACAAAAGGTGGTGAAGCATGTGCACATATTTCGATAGAATGAATTATTGTGGTGTCGGTAGAGCACAGGAATGAGCCGAGGGGCAAAGGCTCTCTTCCTGTGTTCAAGTTCCTCACGCATACAGACGACACGATCACATTGCAGCTGTTGCAACTTTCCTACAACATATTAATTTGCATCGGAAGTGGTAAATGTAAAACTTACCGGAGCTTAGTTCGCACTGCGCGATAACAAGTTCGTAGAACCTCAGACGCAACGTCACTTCCGGCTCGCCGTACAGAAACTGAATAACAGTCGGAATAACCGTTACCAAGTAATCGCTACAGCAGAACCACCGTTCTGAGGAAATATGGACGAATGGTGCAAATCATCGTCATTACTTATAATTCAGTACAATAATGCTTCTATTAGTCCATTTGAATTTCGTATCCCTGAGCAACGAATGTGCCTCGCTAGGATTGGACCTTGCGCATGCGTCAAAGAACTGAAGTGACGTAAGTCGTAAAGTGCCGTAAAACGCGTGCATTGCCGAAGATGTATCGTTGGATTTGTTCGTGCAGATTCGAATTTTATTAAATAAAACATTTCCTGAACCCGCAATCCATTTGTCCATACAGTAGTCAGTACTTCCTCCTCTTGCTTTCATATTCTCATGACCTCCATCTTTCTTACGATCAGCCTTCTTTTACAAATTGTGTGTTTGTGAATTACACAAGCCGCCATGTATATTACTATATATACGCATAACGAACCTCCTGTTCCAAGGTAAACAAGTATGGAGGATTCTGCTTATTAATAAGCCAATAAGCCATTACAAGTCGAAGTTCGTGTTCGGAGTTCGTCGAGTTCGCGGAAATCACAAACGATTTCAGGTTCTTCCATCCAAGATGATCCAGCCGTGCTGTGATTGGTCAGTTTAAAACGCAATCATGCGTGGGTGGTGGTGTGACAAGCTGTGCTCGACAGTATGCTTGAAGGACCAAAACAAGACCTATTTGCTTTTTTTGTTGTTGTTTTTCCCGTTGATTGAGTGATGTTCTGGCGATGCTGCTCTGCTGGGGAGTTCAGGCTCCATGTGAGTTCCTGCAGATACTGGACTTTTCCCTTCTAAAATCTCTTAATTATCGATTTTTTTTTTCCTTTCATTTCCGCTCCTTAAAACTCTCTAATCCTATTTCCCTTCCAAGATTCTCTCGATCTCCCTCGTTTGTTTGTAATTGTACTTCTCTTGCCTTTCTTCCTTTTTGTCCTTGCTGTAGTTTCAGCCCCTTGGGATCCATTTTACTCTTAGTTTTGTGCTCACTACATATATCCTTCAACCTTTTCGCACACCCACCAAACCCCTTCCACGCGCCCCCCCACCAACCCTCCCGCACGCCCCTCAACCATCCTTGGTCACCCCCTAAACCATCCTTGCACGCTCCCCTCCCATCCCCGCCTGCATGCTCCACATAAGCCACCCTCCTCCCCCCCCCCCCATCCCCGCCTGCATGCTCCACATAAGCCACCCTCCTCCCCCCCCCCCCTGCACACCCCTCCATTCTCCCACACACCCCTGAACCATCCTTGGTCGCTCCCTAAACCATCCTTGCACGCTCCCCCCCCCCCCCCTGCACACCCCTCCATTCTCCCGTGCACCCCTCCATTCTCCCACACACCCCTCAACTATCCTTGGTCGCTCCGTAAACCATCCTTGCACGCTCCCCTCCCATCCCCTCCTGCATACACCACATAAGCCACCCTCCCCCCCCCCCGCACACCCCTCCATTATCCTGCACACCACCCCTCCATTATCCTGCACACCACCCCTCCATTCTCCTGCACACCTCCTCCCAACCCTCCTGCATGCTCCACATGACCCCCCCCCCCCTACACACCCCTCCAATCTCCCACACACTCCCAACCCTCCTGCATGTCCGCTCATGCCCCTTGAGCCGTCTTGCATGCCCCCCACCTCCACAACCCTCTTTGCATGCTCCCCTCCCAACCCTCCACATGACCCCCCCCCCCCCCGCACATATCCTCAATCCTCCTGCACACATCCTCAATCCTCCTGCACACCTCTCGAATCTCCCGCACACCGCTCCCAACCCTCCCGCATGTTCTCTCATGATCCTCCCAACACACACCCCTGAGCAGTCTTTGCATGCTCCCTCCTCAACCCACTTACACTCCTCCCTCACTGCTCCTCCATATCACCTTCCAACACTCCCGCAAGGTCCACTGAAACCCTCCCACACGCTCCCCTCATGCCCCCATCTCCTCCGCATGCTCCCCTCAAACCCTCCCGCACGCTCCCCTCAAACCCTCCCGCACGCTCTCCTCGCAAACAACCAACCCTATCGTTCAATGTCTATAAATTAGTGCTTTTACCTTTTTTTCTATTTACTTTCTTCTTGTTTTCCCTTTCCTTTACCTGTTTAATTTTTTTTGGGCCTCTTGCCCCATTTAGCCATTGTGTTTTGATAATTTTTCATGTTAGATTTTTTTCAATATAGGTTTGAAAAGAAAAAAAAAACCCCCATTATTTGTTTTGATTTCCTGTCATTCTCTCACCCTTAACTTAAAGCTACAGGTAAACTTATTTTTGTTATGGGAAGAAATCCTTTTCAACTATGCCTTTTATTTGTAGTTTGAAAAATGCTGAACTTACCTGGAAACCTTGGGGAGGAGGCACCCATGATCATCAAGGTGGAGAGCAAGTGGGATGGAGAAACAACATTTCAACCACATGCAACTTCTGCCACTGTCGGCTCTTCAGAGCTCCTGCAGATGCCTACATCATCGATTTACAGGGACATAAATGCTGCCCACCCTTCTGGCTCCCACAAGGAATGCAAAAAAGATGAAGACTGTGATGACAAAGGGACTCAGGCCAACTTCCACTACATTTCTTTGAGAGGCAATAGCTGGAAGTATTTTGATGTTGACAAGATGCAAAATTCGTACGCCATATGCCGCTTATGCGGTAGGCGTCTTTCTCGGGGAAAAAGTATCAAGCGGTTATCTTCGACGACGCTAAAAAGGCATCTCGCTTCGTTTCATAGAAGCCACTACATCAAGCTGTTTCCAACTGCTGTGGGACAAAATCCTAGCTCAAGCAAAGAATTAAGAGAGCGATCCACCCTCACTCCACAAAGGAAGAATGTGATATCTAAAACTCGACAATCAATTTGCCCCCGTAATGAACCTGTTGGTGGCATCATGATACCACTGACATCTGTTGCCAGTTGTGTGCCACAATCGTTATCGGAAATGGTCGAGACTCGAGAGAAGTGGCCGTTTACAGACCCACGTGCCCTGAAGATCACCGAATACATCACACTAATGATTGTACAAGATAATCTCCCTTTCTCATGTGTGGCAAAATCTGGCTTTGCAAAACTATTAGCAGCATTGCAACCCGAGTACACCATTCCTTCTCCGCATTATTTCTCAAAAACGCTCATCCCAAAATTGTTCGACCTCACAAAGCGACGGGTGGCCTGTTGCATGGAGACAGCAGTGGAAAAGACTGTGCACGTGACATCAAATGTTTGGGCAGCAAAGGAGTCTAAAAAATCCTTCCTGTCACTAGCCGCTCACTGGGTTAGCCGTCCACCGGACTCTATCATAACTGGCGAGACCACTACTGCTGACGGTACTTCCATAGTGCGTCGAGGAAGTGCCATTTTGGGGATAATTCTGTTGCCTGAACATCACTCGGCTAATACAGTGGGTGAATCTCTTACTGAATATTTGGCACAGTGGTTCAAAGAATCTGACCTCCAAGTTGGTAAAGTAATGACCAACGAAGGAACTGGCGTTGCCGATCTTATTCAAAGCTATGGCTACGAACATGCAAACTGTGCCATTCACAAGCTAAACCTGGTGGTCAAGAAAGGGTTAAAGGACAGGAGAAACCGAAGTATTGCAAATGTGATGTCGAAGTGTCGGAAAATTTGTGGGACGTTCATTCACTCCGCCCTAAAAATGGCAGCTTTGTACGAAGCCCAAGCGCTTGCTCGGATTCCAGCAAAGGAGCTCATGCAAGACTCCAAAACATGTTGGAAAAGTACATACAATATGATTGCTCGTTTGGTGGAACAACGTCCAGCTATTGAGGTTTTGGAAGGGCTTCACCGGGACATTGGGGACCACATTGCAGCACATAACTGGAATGTCCTGCAAGACCTCGTACTTGTTCTCGGACCATTTGTTGAGGTCAAAGAAAAGTGGTGTGCAGACAGTGCAACCATTGGCGATGTCATACCGTGTGTGTGTGGACTAAGTTTGAGGTTGGCCCTCATAAAAGATGCAGAGCCCAAAACACTTTTGACTCACCAGGGTGAACGGCTGGTACAATGTCTGCTGACAAACCTCGGTGACAGATTTGACACTGAGCTCAAAAATTCCACTCAAGTGTTTGCTACGATGCTGGATGTCAGATACAAAAAGGACTTTTTGGAAAGTGACCAGCAATTTTGGATGAACAGCCTCTTTGACTACATTGAGCAGCACGTTTCGAGACTCAAAGAAAAAGGTTCGCATCCACCCAGAAAAGAGGCCAGAAACGATGGAACAACATGGGAGCAAGCTGAAGCCGAGGCATCATTGAGCATGAGCGAGCCCGATTACAAGAACAAAGGGGTCCTGGAGTGTTTCAAAGCAAAGATCATTCGGAGGACTGCAGCACACCAGGTCAAGGTCAAAAGCATACTGAGACAGATGTTTGACAGTTTTTTCCTGGAACCTGCGAGTCAGGATCTCGAAACGGATCCCTTGGATTATTGGGTGGGAAAATTAAAGATCTGGCCTGATTTAGCTAACGTAGCTCTGTCGCTGTTGGCATGCCCTCCCACCAGTGTGGCCTCTGAACGTGTATTCGGCGCTTCGCAGCAGTCTTCGCATCATAGCATTCGCCTGTCGGCGTTGAAGAATGGGATGCTTACCTTTTTGAGGTGCAATTTTGCCACATTTGCCGATGAGAAAGCGATTGCCAATCTCCCACTGTATTGACGAGAACTTCACACACTCCTTTTGCTGTTGTTGAGGACATTCCATGTCTCAGGTGGCATTATAATGGCTTGTTGCAATTCCAGGCTAAACATTTTTTTTAAACAAAGCATATACAGTAGTATTGTTTAATTTCTCCAGTCAAGTTTTTTTATTGGATCCAAGATCGTGGTTCATGGTGAGTGTGAAGTTAATACAAGGTAAAAAAAAGAAAAAAAAAGGCAATGTCCACTTTAAAATGGTTACTTATCAGTTATCACACATGCCATGACCTGTGCATTTTGCAATGGAGTTGCAGACAGAAGTGCAATAACGTACAATGTGTCCGCCATCACGGTAGAATCCACAATTACTGGCCGCTTGGGACTGCTTGATAGGTCACAAACCCCTTGCCCAAAATAACGTTGCGAATGAGATGTATGAGCAGATGAGAATGAGATGAATGCAAATGAGATGAGCAGCTCAAAATTGTTGCATCCTGGTGTCTGCTGACAGTGCACCAAAATGCGAGATGTTGACGAGTGTTTTGGTCAATAAGAAGCTTGCCTAATAAGCCAATGATCATAGGTCTCATTTAGACGCGACTGGCATGGAAACTTTGTAAGTTGCACATCAAATTACGTCTGTGATTTGTGCATCAAATGATGATCACGACACAGCGCTCGTGACACAGTTATTTGCACTCCCAAGTGGGGGAGGAGCATTATGAGTCATGTGATGAGTGCAGTATAAAAGGCTATGCTTAGAACAAAAATACTTAAGTGGTTGAGTTCACCACAATGTACTGGGAGGGTGGAGGAGGGCAGTGTTTATTTGTTCTTCCCTATTTATTTATTTTAATAATAGAAACACCCACCCCCTTCGGGAGCATTGGCAAGTCGTCTCTCCCACCTCTCGCAGAGGGATGGTTACCCTGGGTACTACCAGCATGTATGCAAATTATGGTGGAGATCGGTCCAACCCTGTTTTTTTTCTGTGATTTTCAGCTGTACGTACATGCACACAGAGAACTGCCTTATTAGTCTCGCCAGGGGATGCGAGTGTGTGTGTGTGTGTGTGTGTGTGTGTGTGTGTGTGTGTGTGTGTGTGTGTGTGTGTGTGTGTGTGTGTGTGTGTGTGTACGTACAAGTTGTTGGCTGCTATCTCCACAAGTGGATAGTTTTCAGGAGATGGAACGGAGACCTACCAGGTATCCACCTCAGTGTGCGTATGCACACACACGTTCAAATTTATTTTTCTTTGCCAGCCGATCGCTGTGAAACTTTAAACCTAGGAGGGACTCCCCATGAAGAATATTTTATTGATAACTTGCATATGTCATAAACTTCCTATGTGAGTATATAGGATGATAATAATTATGTCATCGGTGAAGTGGTATTTCAGCCATAATTGGTGGAATCGAAATCCTTATCAGAACTAGAGCAATGCGACTGTGTCGCCAATATGCCTCCGTGTAGTCCCTGCTGGGTAGATGCCTTCATGACAATGGGTAGATGCCTTCATTGACTGTCATAAAATTAGCAAGTTTGATTTAAATCCCTTGAGCTGTTCTCAAGCATCGCATTTTTACCCGCCATGACAAGTTTCACATCGATCAGTGAAGCGGTTTCAGAGAAGCAGGTTTTTAAAAAAATATTGTCTTTCAAGCCAATATGGCTGCCAAACCACATGACATATGACATCAAAAATGTACACTCTGCAGATGTATGGGTAGGGGATCATGTTTGTGAAGTTTTGTGTTGATCGGAAAAGGTTCGTTTTTCTATCCAAGATGGCTGCCAAACTAAGTGACCTATGATATCATTTTCAAACTATATGCAACAATGGTGTTAGATGACAGCGGTTTCAGAAATATAGTTATTTAATACTTTCCTTGAATTCAATATGGCTGCCATACCACGTGACCGATGACATCACAATTATCATAAAAACATTCTGCATGGGTGTCACTCCTACCCTGAAAGTTTCGTCTCAATTGCACATGTGGTTGCTGAGAAAAACGTGGTTTAGCTCGTACGGACGGACGGACAAATCATACAAATCTTAACCTTCATCCATCTGATCGCCAACCCCATGTGAGTGAAGAATTAAATTTATGAAGTCATCGTTCACGTGATCTGTTGGACATATTGGATTGAAGATAAAAATGTAAATAACTCTTCAGAACCACTTAACAGATCGATGCAAAACGTCATACATATGATCGACTAGCCATGGGGACCATAGTTGAATTATTTTTTTCAGATTCACCTTCATTGACGACATTTAGCTTTAATGTGCACAAACATGGTTATTAAATATCCTGATAATCAATAAAGCTATGGATAATGGCAAGGTATGTGATAAAATAGGGTGCATGGATGATACGGGTTCAGGGGCCATAATAGCAGAGTGTTGAGTTACCGATGGTATTTTTATTCAGAATAAGCACAAGGGGTGAGTATGTGCTATACCGAGTTCCATTGTAGTTTAATATAGTAGGATGAATTCACTTACAAGGAACTTCAATGCAGGCCCATTAATCCTGCACAGTGGTTGCCAACCTATTGTTCGTCTGTGTTTATCCTTTTAAATGCTGTGTGTGAAACGATGAAGCAGCACGCACCATTTTTGAAGTCTTTGTTTGGTATGACTCGGCCGGGCTTTGAACCAACGACCTCCCAGACTCAGAAGATGCTCCAATCATGAGCACAGCATGCTGTAATTGGCGTACGAGCCAATAGCGTCTCCAAACAGAGTACCATGTCTGCTATGTGTACTTATTCCCCTCATACAGCAGACCCTGTTTTTCCATGAAGTTTCAACTTTTTAACGGATCTTTATGCATTTAAACATTGTCGTAATAAGCAGCGTTTTGTTGCAAGCATCGTCAACAACAACAACAACAACAACAACAACATGCATTTTAAGGCCATTTTCCCTGCTAGAGCGGGGGCTAGCCTTGCGGTCCCCATGACAATCTTCTCCATTTTGCCATATTTTCTGCATCTCTCCTTGTTAACCCCCTTGCCCGCATTTCTTCTTCCACCATCTTTAGCCAAGTCTTTCTCGGTCTTCCCCGTCCTCTACTTCCTTCTACATTCATTTCCATCACTCTTCTCAACCAGTCACTTTCATCCTTCCTCAACACATGACCAAACCATCTCAACCTGTTCCTCTTCACAGCATCAATCACAGGCAATATTCCCATCATCTTTCGCAATTCATCATTTGTCTTCCTCTCTCTCAACGATACTCCGCACATCCATCGAACCATTCGCATTTCCACCCTTTCCAGCCTTCGTTGCTGCTCTATGTTCATTACCCATGTCTCGCTCCCATAAATCATAACACTTCTCACACATGCAGCATACACCTTTCCCTTCAGCTTCAGCGACACTCTCCTCCTCATCAGCACGCCACTCAGTTCCCGAAACTTCTTCCATGCACATCTCACTCGAGCAACCGTTGCCGAGTCTGATCCACCTTCTCCATTCAGCATGTCTCCGAGGTAGCAAAATGTTTTCACACCTTCCAGCTTCACGCCGTCTCCAAGATCCAACTCAACATTTCCTCCATCTGCAGCTCCCTCTGTGCACACCTTACATTTGAATGTAGCTGCCACACTGGTAAATGACCCTCTCAGACCACTACATTTTTGATGAACCCACTCAGCGCACATTGTACATTGAATGGAGTTCACTCCGACACCCTTCCTGCACACAGCACACGGCCACTTCCCAGTTCTTTCCACCTCACCACATGCTTTACCACTTGCCATCACCTTCGTCTTTCTGATATTCACCTTCAGACCTTTTGTCTCCATACATTCCTTCCACTTGTTCATGTTTTCCTTCAGTCCATCCATACTTTCCGCAATCAACACCAGATCATCTGCATACAACAACTCCCACGGTAAACCCTCCTTTACGTTCTGAGCCAGCACCTCCATCACAGCTACAAATAGTAGTGGACTTAGTACCGACCCCTGATGCACTCCCACTTTCACCTCAAACTCACCACTGTTCCCATCCTTCGTCCTTACAGCTGTGCGCGCTCTTTTGTACATTGCCATCACTACTCTGATCAACCATTCCTCCACTCCTAACTTCCTCAATGCCCATGTCAATACTTTGCGTGGAACCCTATCGAATGCTTTCTCCAGATCAACAAACCCAAAAAACAACTTCTTCCTCTTCTCCATGTACTTCTCCTGCAACTGCCTTACAATGAAAAGCACATCTGTCGTTCCTCTTCCTGGCATAAATCCAAACTGCATTTCGTCGATCTTCACTTTCTTCCTTATCCTCCTCTCCAACACCCTTTCCAATACCTTCATTCCATGCTCCAATAACTTTATCGCTCGGTACGAGCCACACTCCAGAGGGTCACCTTTCCCCTTGTACAGAGGGACGAGGGTACTCAGTTCCCAATCCACTGGAATGCGGCCTTCTTTCACCACCAGATTACAGATCTCTGTCATTCTCTTCACACCCCAACTTCCTGCTGCCTTCAACATATCTCCCACAACTCCCGTCAGCCCTCCCGCTTTTCCACTCTTCATTGCTTGTATCGCTTCCTCAACTTCCTTCTCAGTTATCTTCTCTGCCGGTCCTAAAACTGGGTTACTCTCTATGTTGCCATCCCATTCATTCTCTGTATTCAACAGCATTTCCATATATCTTTTCCATCTTCCTTTAATTCCATCTGGGTCGACAACGATTTGTCCCACTTCATCCTTCAAGCAACTCACCCCCATCACATCACACCTCTCTTTCGCTATGTGCTTTGCAATCCTGAATACTGCTTTCTGACCCTCTTCCGAATCCAAGTGTTCTCCGAACATTTTCCTACATGCCTCCTGCGCCTTTGCTACCTCTTTCTTTGCAGCCTTCCTGGCTGCCTTATAACTTTCATGCTCTGCTGTTTCTGCTCCCGTACCCTTCGCCTTCTGCCACTCCTTGAACTTCTTCCTCTTCTCGTCAATCCTCTTTCCAACTTCATCATCCCACCACCATGTTTCCGAGTGCCTCAGTGGTCCTTTTGTCCATCCACATACCTCACCAACGGCTCCCAACAGACTAGCTTTCATTGACATCCAACCACTTTCAAGCTCGACCACATCATCCGCTACCCTACTCAGCCTCTCTTTTAATGCCTCCCTTACTGTCACCTCTTTCAACCTCCACACCTTCATTCTTGGTTGGTACTTCACCCGCCGAGCTCTCCTCGCACCTTTCACCCTTATGTCGCAGACAACCAAGTGGTGCTGTGAAACAGCCTCCTCCCCCGGGATCACCTTTGTGTCCCGGAGGTGCCCCCTATCTCGCCTACGCACCATCAGGTAGTCAACGGTTGTCGTCGACCCCCCTGACGTGTATGTAACAAGCTTATTATCCTCTTTCTGGAACTGAGTATTACAAATCAACAAATCAGCTCCATCAGCAAACTCCAGAATCCTTTCACCTTCTCCATTTCTCACACCACCATTTGTTGTTGTTGCTTGCAAACGGTTGTTGTTGCAAACGACAACCTTTACAAACCCCCGAGACTATTCCCACTACCTGTGTCCACGTTTGATTCTGTGTGTATTTTAAGAATTGATCTGAATCCGGCAAAAAAATACCATATAAGGAAATTGTTTAAAAGGTGCCATGCTTTGTTTTTTAATGTTAAACTGTATTAACAGGTAATTGCACTGTTCCGGTAGAATGTTTCATCTATTTTGTCTTTTCACCAGTGGAAGATGGAAGACGAGCATTCATTTTCTATTTAACGATATCTCTGAATTTCTCTGACTGCACACTGGACACCCCAATCCCGAAATCTGCTCTATTCCAGGCTATCCAGTGTAAACTGCTTTTGTTCGGCAGTTGGAAGTCGTTTTTATATTTACAAGGAGTTTGAATGTTTGCTATAAATAAATGTATTTGGAAATGAATATCTCTTGTGCACCTGTCAGTAATAAAAAACCAATGCTTTATTCTTCCAGCCGTGTTTGTGGTGGTTTCCTTGCTGACAATCCACAACAATTGTGGCCAAGGTCCATTCAGTGGTGAACAAAGCTAAGGGGGTTTGAGGACAACACTGTTTTGCCACCACCTAATAAACATTCACATGAGATAATTTTGGGCAATAATCTATTAGAGAATTGGCACCCAAGATTTCCATGAAAATGGTTTTAAAATAATAATAATAAGGTAATTTCAACCATCATATGGCATTGTCCGAATAGTGATGCATGTACAATATCTGAGTCTCAGACAATGCAAAAATAAAATAAAAAAGCGACGATTTTTAAATTGGTCTTGAACACCAATAATCATGATAAGGAAATAAACCAGGCCCCCAAAAACCAGGTATTATGGCCAGAAAAACAGGTATTAGTATACCTGTGATGTAACATTAAATACACAAAACTATATACCTTGCATTTGGCAGTGCAAATGTTTTAGGTGAATAGTCTTACCACAAGGAAAGAATAAGCAAGAAAGTAGTTCCTCCACCACAGCTCCCGCTAGCAGAACACGTCATCCGTAAATGCACTTTGGCGAGTGAATACCGACGGATGAGCCAGTGCTTCATGGACACAACTCTATCTCAGGGCAGGTTCTACTTCCTTCACATCACAGCCCACCTTCATGTCATTGATGACTCGAAGTGTCGTTTCCCATCCAGATAGAGCATCGATTCTGAAAGCACAAAACACCAGGTATATAGAATCCAAAATTCGAACTATGCATGGATTAGCAAATTGCTGTGACATGGAAAGGTATTAGGTTCATCGGAAATATGTTGTGTGGTACCGTTTATTTGTTTGAAACGCAGTGATCATGAAACAGATCGGAAGGGGAAGGCAGGAGATGAATTGCTTAATTGTAAAGAATACTTCAATGTCTTGCTGATTTGAGTGAAAATTACAATGATGACCACGTTGCTTTTTTGGCTTATCCGGCCAGGTCTTACCTGTAACTAAGGGCAAATGCATTAGTGAAAGGTCTTTGTTCTTTTATTTTTCAAATTATGGATTGATAGTTTCCATGAGGAAGGTGTGTGGCTGCGCCCATCTTGCTGTGTGTGTTTGTGTGTGGCTGTACCCGTCTCGCTGTGTGTGTGTGGCTGTGCCCGTCTCGCTGTGTGTGTGTGTGGCTGCGCCCGTCTCGCTGTGTGTGTGTGGCTGCGCCCGTCTCGCTGTGTGTGTGTGGCTGCGCCCGTCTCGCTGTGTGTGTGTGGCTGCGCCCGTCTCGCTGTGTGTGTGTGGCTGCGCCCGTCTCGCTGTGTGTGTGTGGCTGCGCCCGTCTCGCTGTGTGTGTGTGGCTGCGCCCGTCTCGCTGTGTGTGTGTGGCTGTGCCCGTCTCGCTGCGTGTGCGTGGCTGCGCCCGTCTAGCTGCGTGTGTGTGTGGCTGCGCCCGTCTAGCTGCATGTGCATGGCTGTGCCCGTATCACTGTGTGTGCGTGGCTGCGCCCGTCTCGCTGTGTGTGTGTGGCTGTGCCCGTCTCGCTGTGTGTGTGTGGCTGCGCCCGTCTCGCTGTGTGTGTGTGTGGCTGCGCCCGTCTCGCTGTGTGTGTGTGTGGCTGCGCCCGTCTCGCTGTGTGTGTGTGTGGCTGCGCCCGTCTCGCTGTGTGTGTGTGTGTGGCTGTGCCCGTCTCGCTGTGTGTGTGGCTGTGCCCGTCTCGCTGTGTGTGTGGCTGCGCCTGTCTCGCTGTGTGTGTGTGGCTGCGCCCGTCTCGCTGTGTGTGTGTGTGTGGCTGCGCCCGTCTCACTGTGTGTGTGTGGCTGCGCCCGTCTCACTGTGTGTGTGTGTGGCTGTGCCCATCTCGCTGTGTGTGTGTGGCTGTGCCCGTCTTGCTGTGTGTGTGTGTGTGGCTGCGCCCGTCTCGCTGTGTGTGTGTGGCTGTGCCCGTCTCACTGTGTGTGTGTGGCTGTGCCCATCTCGCTGTGTGTGTGTGGCTGTGCCCGTCTCGCTGTGTGTGTGTGGCTGCGCCCGTCTCGCTGTGTGTGTGTGTGTGGCTGCGCCCGTCTCGCTGTGTGTGTGTGTGTGGCTGCGCCAGTCTCGCTGTGTGTGTGTGTGTGTGTGTGTGTGTGTGTGTGTGTGTGTGTGTGTGTGTGTGTGTGTCTGCGCCCATCTCGCTGTGTGTGTGTGGCTGCGCCCGTCTCACTGTGTGTGTGTGTGTGTGTGTGTGTGTGTGTGTGTGTGTGTGTGGCTGTGCCCGTCTCGCTGTGCGTGTGTGTGTGTGTGTGTGCGTGGCTGCGCCCGTCTCGCTACGTGTGTGTGGATGCGCCCGTCTCGCTGCGTGTGAGTGGCTGTGCCCGTCTCGCTGCGTGTGCGTTGCTGCGCCCGTCTCGCTGCGTGTGCGTGGCTGCGCCCGTCTCGCTGCGTGTGCGTGGCTGCGCCCGTCTCGCTACGTGTGTGTGGATGCGCCCGTCTCGCTGCGTGTGAGTGGCTGTGCCCGTCTCGCTGCGTGTGCGTTGCTGCGCCCGTCTCGCTGCGTGTGCGTGGCTGCGCCCGTCTCGCTGCGTGTGCGTGGCTGCGCCCGTCTCGCTGCGTGTGTGTGGCTGCGCCCGTCTCGCTGCGTGTGCGTTGCTATGCCCGTCTCGCTGCGTGTGCGTGGCTGCGCCTGTCTCGCTGCGTGTGCGTGGCTGCGCCCGTCTCTCTGCATGTGCGTGGCTGCACCCGTCTCGCTGCGTGTGCGTGGCTGCGCCCGTCTCGCTGCGTGTGCGTGGCTGCGGCCGTCTCGCTGCGTGTGCGTGGCTGCGCCCGTCTCGCTGCGTGTGCGTGGCTGCGCCCGTCTCGCTGCGTGTGTGTGGCTGCGCCCGTCTCGCTGCGTGTGCGTGGCTGCGCCCGTCTCGCTGCGTGTGCGTGGCTGCGCCCGTCTCGCTGTGTGTGCGTGGCTGCGCCGTCTCTCTGCGTGTGCGTGGCTGCGCCCGTCTCGCTGCGTGTGCGTGGCTGCGCCCGTCTCGCTGCGTGTGCGTGGCTGCGCCCGTCTCGCTGCGTGTGCGTGGCTGCGCCCGTCTCTCTGCGTGTGCGTGGCTGCGCCCGTCTCGCTGCGTGTGCGTGGCTGCGCCCGTCTCGCTGAGTGTGCGTGGCTGCGCCCGTCTCTCTGCGTGTGCGTGGCTGCGCCCGTCTCGCTGCGTGTGCGTGGCTGCGTCCGTCTCGCTGCTTGTGCGTGGCTGCGCCCGTCTCGCTGCTTGTGCGTGGCTGCGCCCGTCTCGCTGCGTGTGCGTGGCTGCGCCCGTCTCGCTGTGTGTGTGTGTGGCTGCACCCCTCTCGCTGACTTGAACAGAAAACAACAATGGGGGGGCGGGGGAGGAAGGAGAGAGACACAAAAAGTAGTTTTCGATGCTTGAAGGAATGAAAAAAATTAACAAGAAGATGGGGAAGAGAGGGAGGAAGACACACAGGGTGATCAAGATCACGTACAAGGAGTTAAGAGGCTGTTAGAACAGGAAGAGGTAATCGGAGATGAAAGTGGAATGGGGAAAAATTACAGGTGGATGGAGGGAAAGGGAACATACACTAAGGAAGGGGTGTGCTTGGAAAGGGTTAATGGGTGTAGAAAAAAAAATCGAGTATAAATGAAGATGACCCAAGGAGGAGCTATCTTGAAGCCCTGGAGGGAAGAATAGGATTGAACTGACTGAAGAAGTTGGTTGCACAGGTGGCAAAGGAGGAACAAATCAGTTAAGGTGAGCACTGAATCTGGATCTTGGTCAATCCAATGGTGACTGGACAATTGCAGATTAATATCCTTATCAATGTCTTTTTTGTGTCCATAGATGTCCAATGTCCATGGATGTTTTGTGTCCAATGTCCATAGATAATATCTATCTCCATTTTTATGAAGTTTTTGTATTTTATTTTTACATTGAGGGTCCCTGTGTCCTGATCTGTAATAAAATGATATTAGCATCTGATTTAAATATTCTATTTAATAATATTAATATTTAATAATATTTAAAAATAATATTTAAATAATAAATTAATTTAAATGCATGCATGCAATGCATTTAAATTAATTTAATTTAAATATTTAAATAATATTTAAATTAAACGCAGTTGATGCATTAAGATCAATTTCTTGGGTATTAGGGTATTCAGTTGTTGGTTGTAATTTTTCTATGTCTCTGCGAATAATACTAACTGCACGGTGAAGTATTTGGGAATCATTTTTGTAATCAGAACCATTGTTGTAAGCACATTCTCACGAACTTCTGCTGGCTTCATATTCGCCACTAAGTTTTATTCCTTTCTTTTTATTCTCTGGTTCTCCACAAATGAAACGGTGTTCATCCCAGGAAAAGGCTGTTTTTTTCTCTTGACTAAAACTACAATATAAACGGTTAGGTACCACGTCAGCACCTGTACACAATGCCAAACTTTACAATTTTGGCAGCCATTTTGATAACGTCATTTAAGCACGTTCTCCCAGAGGTATTCTGGGTATTTTTGGTGTGTGAAGTCGTCAGGGCCCATATTTATAAAAAATATCAAAATTAGCTGGTAGGAAGCTAGTTGCCACTTCACCCTCATATTCATGCTCAATCTGCAGCCCGATTAGCACATTCCCACATCAAAACTTTCATGTATTTGCTCTATACTCTTCCATGTAAAGTACATTTTCATCAAATCTCATCTTTTATCTAAAACTTTCATGTATTTGCTCTATACTCTTCCATGTAAAGTAAATTTTCATCAAATCACATCTTTTATCTACAAATTTTAATGTTTTGATCCCAATTCCTTCATCTACATTATTTGTAGAAATTGCAAATTAGCGTGAGAATCTTTCCCGAAACCATGAACTCACCTCCATAAGTGTGTGGCACGACCTGTGGTACAGCAAGCTGTGCACCAAAGATGAAGTGAAAAATGTTGGTGGTAGTATATATTCTCGTCTGCGGGTTCATCACTCCACTATGGACCCGCACCTGAAGAAACTTGTCCTGAGTGTAGCATACCTGCTCCACACAGCAAGCACTTCCATTACAAAGCAGTCATTTTCACTTATATCTACGTATATAAATAAACGGATCATGTTAGTCCCCCTTCTCCATCTGGTTTACTCTCTCTCAAACGTTGTGCAGTCTCCAAACCTCGTAGAGATAATTAACGTCTTGCAATTTCGCTTATGCCATGTACATTTGCTTCCAACTCTTGTTTTTTTCCATTCTACCCAGTCAAAAGGAGATTTTTCTAGACTTCAAGCCATGTCAGGTGCTGCCATAGCATTCAGGAGAGTGGTATTCCAAGCCCAACCGTCACGGGATTGTTGTTGTTTTACGTCCCTCCTATATCAAATGCCCTCAACCATCCTCGAGAGGCTATATTGGTTAATAATGAAAATGGTGCTCAGAATACAACTTGATTGCAAAGCACTTGGCAAAATGAAAAGAAAGAAAAAAAGGCAAAATGGTTTCTTTTAAGTGCAAATAAAACTAGATATCTGCGATCACAAAGATCACCGTGGGTAAACCTCCATATCAAATGTTAGAAATGCCAAATCAAGCAGCCACGCAATGTTTGATAATTGGGTGGTATCTTCATTTCTTCACTGCATGAAAACTTTAGTATCCAGTAAAGTTTTATATATATATAATATATTGAAGCGCGATGCTGCGCGCGCTAATGCTTACGCAAGGAGCAAGCGGACAACGCGGTTCATAAAAGAGTCTTTATTGAAAGTACTCAAACTGCAGCACTGAACTGCTCCGGGCTGCGCCCCCCGTGTATATCTTGAGGCCACGCCTCTCTCTTGGGCGTGGCCGCCGCCCACTTGGTGCACGGAATGATGTCACCACGCCAGTGGGCTTTCGTGTCCGCCACACGCGCCCCCCCAGAATTCCCGCGCACCTGGAGGGCCAGTTTGCGGGGCAAACGGATGACCCGGCCGAAGCGCCCCATGGCGATCGGCGGCGTCCGGGGTGCAGGGATGCCAGGTGGGATGCCTCTGGCTGCCCCTGGGATGGGTGCAGGACCGGGGGGCGGCGTGGCTGGGCGGTGCCGGGGGTCCGCCCGCAGGGGGGCGGCCCCGACGCGGGGGTCGGGCCACTGGCGGTGGATGGTCCACGTCGAGGTGGGCCGGCTTGAGGCGGTCTACAGAAACGCGGTCAGGAGTACCGCCGATGTCCAGGGTGAAGTGCTTCGCCCCGGTCTCCAGCACGCGGAAAAGCCCGTCGTACAGGGGCCGCAGTGGTGTCCGGTGGGCATCGTGGCGGACGAAGACGTACTCCGCCGTGCGAAGCTCCGGGGCGACGTGCGTCGGTGGGTGCCCGTGGCATGCCGTTGGCACCGGGGCGAACCTCTGGGCGGTCTCTTGCAGAGCGGAGCGCTGCTGTGCCGCGGACCATGGTGCCGTGGAGTCGGGGAGGAACTCGCCCGGCACCCGCAGCGGTTGCCCGAAGACCAACTCCGCCGCGGATGCGCGCAGGTCCTCCTTGGGCGCCGTCCGGAGGCCCAGCAGGACCCAGGGGAGCCTGTCGACCCAGCCGCCGTCGCGGAGGGTGGCCCGGAGCGCGGCCTTCAATGAGCAGTGAAATCGCTAACACAGGCCGTTAGCCTGGGGGTGGTAGGCCGTGGTTCGGTGCAGCCGGACCCCGAGCCCCTGCGCGACCGCCCCCCAGAGCTCCGAGGTGAACTGGGGGCCGCGGTCGGACGAGATGTCTGAGGGGGCGCCGAACCGGGCGACCCAGGTGGCAATGAAAGCCTGCGCGACGTCCGCCGCCGTCGTCGACGCCAAGGGCACGGCCTCCGGCCACCGGGTGGTGCGGTCCACCATGGTGAGGACGTGGGTGAAACCCCGCGAGGGAGGCAGAGGTCCCACCAGGTCCACGTGGACGTGGTAAAACCGGCGTTCCGGCACCATGAACGGGGCCAACGGGGCCTGGGTGTGCCGGTGCACCTTGGCGCGCTGGCACGCGAGGCACGTCCTGGCGCAGCCGCGGACGGCCTTCCGGAGGCCATGCCAGACGAACTTGTCGGCGATCAACCTTTGGGAGGCCCTCGCGCCCGGGTGGGACAGGCCGTGGATGGCGTCAAACACCTGGCGCTGCCAGCCCGCGGGCACGATGGGGCGAGGCCGCCCGAGGGAGACGTCGCACAAGAGGGCCGCGCCCGCGCCGTCGAACGGCACCTCGGTGACGCGGAGGTCCGTGACGGCGGTCCGCAAGGCCTGGATGTCGGGGTCAGCGGCCTGGTCCGCTGCCATCCGGGCATAGTCGATGCCGAGGTGGACTGCGTGGGCGACGACCCGGGAAAGGCAATCCGCCACCGGGTTGTCCTTCCCCGCGACGTGCCGGATGTCCGTCGTGTACTCGGACACGGCCGAGAGGTGACGCTGCTGCCGGGCCGACCACGGCTCGGTGACCTTGCCCATCGCGAAGATCAGCGGCTTGTGGTCGATGAAGGCCGTGAACGCACGGCCCTCGAGCAGATGGCGGAAGTGCCTGACCGCCAAGTGAAGCCCGAGCAACTCGCGGTCGAAGGTACTGTAACGGCGTTCGGGCGGGCGAAGCCGCCGGCTAAAGAACGCCAGTGGTTGCCAAGCTCCACGCACCCATTGCTCGTGCACCGCGCCCACCGCGTAATCCGAGGCGTCGGTGGTGAGGGCGATCGGTGCATCGGGCGCCGGGTGCGTGAGCATGGTGGCATTAGCCAAGGCGAGCTTCACGCCTGTGAACGCCGTGTCCATCTGCTCGGTCCAGGTAATGTCGCCTTTGCCCGGCTTACCTCGGAGAGCTTCGTGCAGGGGCGCAGGAGCTGGGCGATACGGGGCAGGAACCGATGGTAAAAGTTCACCATGCCCAGGAACTCCTGCAGCCCTCTGATCGTGCGGGGGCGCGGAAACCCCTTCACCGCCTCCACCTTGGCCGGCAGGGGGACGGCTCCGTGCCTGGTGACACGGTGCCCCAGAAAATCGATTACGGCAACGCCGAACCGGCACTTTGCGGGGTTCACAATCAGGCCATGCTGGCCCAGGCGTTCGAAGAGCGTGCGGAGGTGGCGTAGGTGCTCTTCGCGGGACGCGCTGGCGATGAGGATATCGTCCAGGTAGACGTAGACAAAATCCAAGTCGCGCAGGACGCTGTCCATCAGTCGCTGGAACGCCTGAGCCGCATTCTTCAGACCGAAGGGCATCCGCAGGAACTCGAAGAGTCCGAATGGCGTGATGACCGCCGTCTTCGGGACGTCCTCCGGCCTGACGGGGACCTGATGGTAGCCGCGTATGAGGTCCACCTTCGAGAAGAACGACATGCCCGCCAAACGGGCGGAAAAGTCCTGAATGTGGGGGACGGGGTAGCGGTCGGGAGTGGTGGCGTCATTGAGACGGCGATAGTCCCCGCACGGTCGCCATCCCCCGCCAGGCTTCGGCACGATGTGCAGCGGCGACGCCCAAGCACTCTCCGAGCGCCGAACGATGCCGAGTCGCTCCAGGGTAGCGAACTCCGCTTTTGCTACCACCAGCTACGTCGGCTCGAGGCGGCGTGCCCGGGCGTAGACCGGTGGCCCGACGGTGGGGATGTGATGGGCCACCCCGTGCTTGACGGCCCCCGCCGAGAAGGTGGGCCGCGTGAGGGCCGGGAAGCCGGCGAGGAGGCGGGTGAATTCGTCCGATGCCGGAAGCGTACAGATCAACGTGGCCGGAACCGAACCGTTCGGCAAGCCGCTTGGCAAGCCGCTCGTTGAGCCGCTCGTTGAGCTGCTCGACGAGCTGGGCAGCGCACGAGCGAGCGAGCTGAACGTCTCGGCCTGGACAAGACGTCTGCGCTTTACGTCGACCAGGAGCCCATTAGCGCACAGGAAGTCCGCGCCAAGCAGTGCCATGGGCACGTCGGCGGTGACGAACGTCCATCGGAAAACCTGTCCTCCGAACCGCAGAGAGAGGCAGCGTTTTTCGTACGTACGGATGGGCGTCCCGTTCACGGCAAGCAGCGCGGGGCCCCCGCCCGCGGCGTGCTTGTCTGACGTACCGGCGGGAACGACACTCACCTGCGCTCCCGTGTCGCACAGGTAACGGTGCCCGGATAAGGTGTCCGTTATGAACAGCAGGCTGCTCGAACGGCCGGCGCTCATCGCCACTATTGAGCGCCGGCCCGGGCGTTTCCCGACCTGTTGAAGGAGCATGGCGGATGACAATGCCGAGCCTCGTGGCCGAACTTGGCGTGGAACCAGCACCAGGTGGTGGAGCTGGAGGAGTGCGGCTGGCTCCGCCAGGCCGGTGGAGTTGGCGGTTTTCCCCGCGGTGGCGGTTTTCGCCGCGGCGGTGGGCGGGGCATGGCGGCGGTCACGAGGTGCGTATCAGCATGCTGCGTATGCTGTGTAAGCTGATGCTGTGGATCAGCATCATCAGCAGCATCAGCCTCGAGGTCCGTGACGGCCGCACCGACTCTCGCCCGCGTATCCGAAGCCGCGAAGTACCTGTCCGCCTCGGCTGCCAATGCTCGGGGTTCCGTTAGCACAGTCCAGGCCAACGCGAGGCGAACCTGCGCTGGAAGTTGGCGACGGAAAAGCGCCCGGAATAGAGAACCGGGGGCTTCGTCGCCCAACAGTGACAGCATATGGTCCATTCGGACCGACGGGCGCGTGTCGCCGAGCTCGGGGAGATCCAGGAGGCGGTCGGCCCGTGCGTCGTCCATGAGGCCGAACGTGGCTAGGAGTAGCCGCTTGAGTGCCTCGTACTTGTGGCCGTCCGGTGGGTGGCGAAGGACGGACACAACTCGAGCGGCCGTGCCGGGCCCGAGGGAGGCGACGACGTGGCAGTAGCGCGTGTCGTCGCCGGTGAGGCGCCGAAGCTGAAATTGGGATTCGGCTTGGACGAACCAGACTTCGGCCTGGGCCTCCCAAAATTCGGGAAGTTTAATCGACATTGCGTTGTTGTTTGCCATTGCAATGGCATCGTGTTCGGAAGGATCGCTACGGCAGATCCAACGTCGAGGTCACCATATGAAGCGCGATGCTGTGCGCGCTAATGCTTACGCAAGGAGCAAGCGGACAACGCGGTTCATAAAAGAGTCTTTATTGAAAGTACTCAAACTGCAGCACTGAGCTGCTCCGGGCTGCACGCCCCGTGTATATCTTGAGGCCACGCCTCTCTCTTGGGCGTGGCCGCCGCCCACTTGGTGCGCGGAATGATGTCACCACGCCAGTGGGCTTTCGTGTCCGCCACAATATAAATACAATTTTTTTGAAAATAAATAAATATATGTATATCTATATATATATATATATAAAACACAGTTTGTGTGTGTGTGTGTGTGTGTGTGTGTGTGTGTGTGTGTGTGTGTGTGTGTGTGTGTGTGATGTTACCGATAGACTCCTAAACGGAGAGGCTTACGTGCTTGATATTTGGCGTAGACATGGCCATTGAGCCTGGGACGAACATGGCCGAACTCAAAATATTTGACGATCCATATTTTTTATTCATATTTACCTCAGCGCATTTCAGCGCACGGAATCAACGGAATCAGAGCAGGTGGGCGCTGATTCGCTCAGAGCGATCACGTGATGACGCTATGAACGCTATGACGCTATGAACGCTATGAACGATATGACGCTATGAACACTATGACAAAAAAAATCGCTATGACGCTATGAAACGCTATGAACGCTATGAACGATATGACGCTATGAAAAAAAAAATCGCTATGTCGCTATGAACGATATGACGCTATGAAAATAAAATCGCTCGCTTTGCCAAGGGGCTCGCTCCCCCCCCCCCCCCCGTTCCCCTCCCCTCCCCTTCCCCCTCCCCCTCCCCTCCCCCGCCCGGCAATGCCGGGTACTTCTGCTAGTATATATATATATATATATATATTTATTTATTTCTAAAAGATTGTATTTTATTATTACCGTTTTAATGGGAGCTACTCATTTTGGCAGCCAATGAGCTACCAGTCATACGCAATTAATGTGTTAGCGATCCTTGCCCTAAGCTATCTAGAGAGGTCTATTTTGCTCTAATCTAACAAACCTTAGTCGAGTTTTAGTGAAAATGTAAAAATGTCTATATTTGGATCATGACCTCAAAATTAGGTCAAGGTTAAAACTAGAATGACACTGCGACGTTACAATGACAATGCGCTACATCTCCAACCCCGCTCCATGGAAAAAATTGAAACATGGCTCATTGTCAAGTACTCCCCATGGGGAATAAGATACGTTAATGATGATGTCGTCGGTGCCTTCATTATGACGTCATAATTCGACAAGTGCAACGCTTGATTCGATAAGTAATGAATTTTTTTTTTTCTTAGCAACTGTTGGTCCGATGGACACTAAATCTTCACCATAGGAGCGCCTCCTCCCGCATAATTTTTTTAATGATAATTATGAAGAAAAAAAATAACTCCTTAAAAAAACAGAAGAGTTGGCTTGCACCAAGTCCTTCTCAAGACTGCGCAGGGTAAGTATGAATACCATCTAGTTTCAATGGGGAAAAGGGGGATACGTTATATGTTCCCAGTGGTTCCTGATTCAGAGGAAATTTTTTAAAGTTTAAAATGTTTTTTTTACCACAGATGCACATGATTACAGTTTCACAAAAAATGCGTACAAAAAAAACAAAAAAACACCAGGTACCATTTCTAATTTATTGAAAGAATGTGGTTACAGTTTATTAGAAGTGTTTAGCCGGCTTAACCATGCTGCACCGTGAAAACAAAAACGAAAACAACATTATGTACCATTTAAATTTTTTATTTTACAAACACACGCAACTTTCAAATGATGATGATGATGGTGATGATGATGGTGTTGAATTTAAATCCCATGAATTCCTCAAACTTTTTGGGCGACCCAATTGATGGTGCTGCAAAATCGTTCACTCAGGGAGAGGTAGGAGAAGGTGAGGATGCTGGTGAGGACACTGAGGGCAGTAGGAGAGAGTGTTGATGGTCTTGAGTGGAGGGAGCAGGGCTGAAGAAATTTGTAATGGGGAGCTGCCTGGCAGATTGCCCAACATTTTGTTGTAGCTCTTTGTACGGGAGCAGCACATCATCCAAGCCCCTCTTGAACCTCTTGTACCTCACAACGACTGGGTCAGCGTGTCGACAATATCCCGCATGTCCTGCAGCAACTCGCCTAGGAACTGGATTGTGAGGTTTGACCTCGGCACCTCTTCTTCATTACTACCCACCACCTCCTCCTCGGAAACCTTTGGAATGGCCTCCAACTCGCCCTGAGCGGGTTTACGGAACGGTTCAGCATCATGGGTTTCAGCATGAAGTCCCTCATCTGCGTGTTATCCTCGATCCATATGCTAAGAATCTTCTCCATCCTTTCGATGTGGACATTCCGGACATGTGTGACCACCCTCGTACTCAATGCAGCATTCGTTGCAACTCTCATGAATCGCCTTCTTCTTCTGTATGTAGAGAACAGTGGATTAGTCGATGCCATAATGCCTGCCCAAAGGCCGTGAGGCCGCACTCTCTCCTTTCTAAAGCCGATCGAGCAGCTCCACTTTCTGGCTCAGGCTCATCACTTTCGTCTGCCTCTTGGTAGTCGACGCATCTCCGGCACTGGTCTTGCACTTGGGAGCCATGATTGAATGATGAGCAGAGCGAGAGTCATAAATGCGGGTCAAAGCAACGGGACGAGAAGAATGATTGAGACCCAAGACACAGTCTGTATATGTAGGAATGTGAGCATTGTGGATAAATGCGGGAGGGGTGAATACTCTGCCCATTGTTTGTGGGGGATATTATCGGATGATGCGGTATTGAGCCTATCTGCTAATTTCAATAATAGATTTAATGAAGCATTTGCATTCTATAATTCATGGGGTTGACTTGTTTACACAGCTGGCGGAACATTCCGCAAAGCACTCGATTATTATAGTTCATCTAAAATTAGAGGCTGCGGAAGTCATGAAAACGTGAAACACACAGCAGTGGCTGCAGAGGCAGGTCAAGTTTGCGGCTCGTAGAATGTTTTTTTTTTTGCGTACGTATTTCCAGCTGCTTTATGCATGGCTGGTGAAAGATGGGTTTTATAAAAGTGTCAAGCCAACGGCTCATGGGAAAAAAAAATTTGAGCCCCTGAAAAACCGCGATTTCGCGGAACACGGCTGCAAATAGAAAGAAAAAAAACCCGCGAATTCCCGGGGACACTTTTCCGCGAATAGAGAAACATGTCACATACACGGAACAACAATATATCAACAAAATATATACACAAAAATATACAAAATATAACAAAACTAGCAGAAGTACCCGGCGTTGCCGGGCGGGGGAGGGGAAAGGGAAAATGGGGGAGGGGAGGGGAAGGGGGGGGAGGGGAGGGCAAGGGGGGAGGGGAGGGGAAGGGGGGGGAGGGGAGGGCAAGGGGGGAGGGGAGGGGAAGGGGGGAAGGGGTCAGGAGGGGAGGGGGGTGAGAGAGGGAGGGGGAGGGGGTGAGAGAGGGAGGGGGAGGGGTGGGGAGGGGGGGAGGGGAGGGGGGGAGGGGAGCAGTCAGAAGTGGGAGCTCTATTACAGAGAATTTATATCTTAAAGGGGATGGGGGGAGAAGGGGAGTGGGAGGGGAGGGGAGGAGGGGGAGTGAGAGGGTGAGGGGAGGGGGGGAAGGGTTGGGAGAGGGGGAAGGGGAGCAGTCAGAAGTGGAGGCTCTTTCACAGAGAATTTATATCTTAAAGGGGAGGGGGGGAAGGGGAGGGTGG
>NW_027619890.1:0-27072 GCF_964187855.1 Myxine glutinosa
GTGTTGAAAAACCACTTTTCGCACTTGTGATAGTGTTGAAAAACCACTTTTGCACTTGTGTTAGTGTTGAAAAACCACTTTTCGCACTTGTGTTGGTGCAGGAAACCACTTTTGCACTTGTATTTGTGTGGAAAAAACCACTTTTTCGCACTTGTGTTAGTGTTGAAAAACCACTTTTCCGCACTTGTGTTAGTGTTGAAAAACCACTTTTCGCACTTGTGTTAGTGTTGAAAAACCACTTTTCGCACTTGTGTTGGTGCAGGAAACCACTTTTGCACTTGTATTAGTGTGGAAGAAATCACTTTTCGCACTTGTGTTTGTGTTGAAAAACCACTTTTCGCACTTGTGTTAGTGTTGAAAAACCACTTTTCGCACTTGTGTTGGTGCAGGAAACCACTTTTGCACTTGTATTAGTGTGGAAAAAACACTTTTTGCACTTGTGATATTGTTGAAAAACCACTTTTTACACTTGTGTTAGTGTTGAAAAACCACTTTTCGCACTTGTGTTGGTGCAGAAACCACTTTTGCACTTGTATTAGTGTGGAAAAAACACTTTTTGCACTTGTGATAGTGTTGAAAAACCACTTTTCGCACTTGTGTTAGTGTTGAAAAACCACTTTTTACACTTGTGTTAGTGTTGAAAAACCACTTTTCGTACTTGTGTTGGTGCAGGAAACCACTTTTGCACTTGTATTAGTGTGGAAAAAACACTTTTTGCACTTGTGATAGTGTTGAAAAACCACTTTTCGCACTTGTGTTAGTGTTGAAAAACCACTTTTCGCACTTGTGTTGGTGCAGGAAACCACTTTTGCACTTGTATTAGTGTGGAAAAACCACTTTTCGCACTGGTGTTAGTGTTGAAAAACCACTTTTCGCACTTGTGTTCGTGCAGGAAACCACTTTTGCACTTGTATTAGTGTGGAAAAACCACTTTTCGCACTTGTGTTAGTGTTGAAAAACCACTTTTCGCACTTGTGTTAGTGTTGAAAAACCAATTCTTCGCACTTGTGTTAGTGTTGAAAAACCACTTTTCGCACTTGTGTTGGTGCAGGAAACCACTTTTGCACTTGTATTAGTGTGAAAAAAAACACTTTTTGCACTTGTGATAGTGTTGAAAAACCACTTTTAGCACTTGTGTTAGTGTTGAAAAACCACTTTTCGCACTTGTGTTGGTGCAGGAAACCACTTTTGCACTTGTATTAGTGTGGAAAAAACTATTTTTGCACTTGTGATAGTGTTGAAAAACCACTTTTCGCACTTGTGTTAGTGTTGAAAAACCACTTTTCGCACTTGTGTTAGTGTTGAAAAACCACTTTTCGCACTTGTGTTGGTGCAGGAAACCACTTTTGCACTTGTATTAGTGTGGACAAAAACACTTTTTGCACTTGTGATAGTGTTGAAAAACCACTTTTCGCACTTGTGTTAGTGTTGAAAAACCACTTTTCGCACTTGTATTGGTGCAGGAAACCACTTTTGCACTTGTATTAGTGTGGAAAAACCACTTTTCGCACTTGTGTTAGTGTTGAAAAACCACTTTTCGCACTTGTGTTAGTGTTGAAAAACCACTTTTCGCACTTGTGTTAGTGTTGAAAAACCACTTTTCGCACTTGTGTTGGTGCAGGAAACCACTTTTGCACTTGTATTAGTGTGGAAAAAACACCTTTCGCACTTGTGTTAGTGTTGAAAAACCACTTTTCGCACTTGTGTTAGTGTTGAAAAACCACTTTTCGCACTTGTGTTGGTGCAGGAAACCACTTTTGCACTTGTATTAGTGTGGAAAAAACACTTTTGCACTTGTGATAGTGTTGAAAACCACTTTTCGCACTTGTGTTAGTGTTGAAAAACCACTTTTCGCACTTGTGTTGGTGCAGGAAACCACTTTGCACTTGTATTTGTGTGGAAAAACACTTTTCGCACTTGTGTTAGTGTTGAAAAACCACTTTTCGCACTTGTGTTAGTGTTGAAAAACCACTTTTCGCACTTGTGTTAGTGTTGAAAAACCACTTTTCGCACTTGTGTTGGTGCAGGAAACCACTTTTGCACTTGTATTAGTGTGGAAAAAACACTTTTCACACTTGTGTTGGTGTTGAAAAACCACTTTTCGCACTTGTGTTAGTGTTGAAAAACCACTTTTCGCACTTGTGTTGGTGCAGGAAGCCACTTTTGCACTTGTATTAGTGTGGAAAAACTACTTTTCGCACTTGTGTTAGTGTTGAAAAACCACTTTTCGCACTTGTGTTAGTGTTGAAAACCACTTTTCGCACTTGTTTTGGTGCAGGAAACCACTTTTGCACTTGTATTAGGTGGAAAAAACACTTTTTCGCACCTGTGTTAGTGTTGAAAAACCACTTTTCGCACTTGTGTTAGTGTTGAAAAACCACTTTTCGCACTTGTGTTGGTGCAGGGAAACCACTTTTGCACTTGTATTAGTGTGGAAAAAACACTTTTCGCACCTGTGTTAGTGTTGAAAACCACTTTTCGCACTTGTGTTAGTGTTGAAAAACCACTTTTGCACTTGTGTTAGTGTTGAAAAACCACTTTTCGCACTTGTGTTGGTGCAGGAAACCACTTTTGCACTTGTATTTGTGTGGAAAAAACACTTTTCGCACTTGTGTTAGTGTTGAAAAACCACTTTTCGCACTTGTGTTAGTGTTGAAAAACCACTTTTCGCACTTGTGTTAGTGTTGAAAACCACTTTTCGCATTGTGTTGGTGCAGGAAACCACTTTTGCACTTGTATTAGTGTGGAAAAATCACTTTTCGCACTTGTGTTGGTGTTGAAAAACCACTTTTCGCACTTGTGTTAGTGTTGAAAAACCACTTTTCGCACTTGTGTTGGTGCAGGAAACCACTTTTGCACTTGTATTAGT
Organism: Myxine glutinosa; assembly: GCF_964187855.1. NCBI lineage: Eukaryota > Metazoa > Chordata > Myxini > Myxiniformes > Myxinidae > Myxine > Myxine glutinosa. Next base: position 2,870 of record NW_027619890.1, read on the forward strand.
GTGGAAAAAACACTTTTTGTACTTGTGATATTGTTGAAAAACCACTTTTTACACTTGTGTTAGTGTTGAAAAACCACTTTTCGCACTTGTGTTGGTGCAGGAAACCACTTTTGCACTTGTATTAGTGTGGAAAAAACACTTTTTGCACTTGTGATAGTGTTGAAAAACCACTTTTCGCACTTGTGTTAGTGTTGAAAAACCACTTTTACACTTGTGTTAGTGTTTGAAAAACCACTTTCGTACTTGTGTTGGTGCAGGAAACCACTTTTGCACTTGTATTAGTGTGGAAAAAACACTTTTTGCACTTGTGATAGTGTTGAAAAACCACTTTTCGCACTTGTGTTAGTGTTGAAAAACCACTTTTCGCACTTGTGTTGGTGCAGAAACACTTTTGCACTTGTATTAGTGTGGAAAAACCACTTTTCGCACTGGTGTTAGTGTTGAAAAACCACTTTTTCGCACTTGTGTTCGTGCAGGAAACCACTTTTGCACTTGTATTAGTGTGGAAAAACACTTTTCGCACTTGTGTTAGTGTTGAAAAACCACTTTTCGCACTTGTGTTAGTGTGAAAAACCAATTTTCGCACTTGTGTTAGTGTTGAAAAACCACTTTTCGCACTTGTGTTGGTGCAGGAAACCACTTTTGCACTTGTATTAGTGTGAAAAAACACTTTTTGCACTTGTGATAGTGGTTGAAAAACCACTTTAGCACTTGTGTTAGTGTTGAAAAACCACTTTTCGCACTTGTGTTAGTGTTGAAAAACCACTTTTCGCACTTGTGTTGGTGCAGGAAACCACTTTTGCACTTGTATTAGTGTGGAAAAAACTATTTTTTGCACTTGTGATAGTGTTGAAAAACCACTTTTCGCACTTGTGTTAGTGTTGAAAACCACTTTTCGCACTTGTGTTAGTGTTGAAAACCACTTTTCGCACTTGTGTTGGTGCAGGAAACCACTTTTGCACTTGTATTAGTGTGGAAAAATCACTTTTCGCACTTGTGTTGGTGTTGAAAAACCACTTTTCGCACTTGTGTTAGTGTTGAAAAACCACTTTTCGCACTTGTGTTGGTGCAGGAAACCACTTTTGCACTTGTATTAGTGTGGAAAAAACACTTTTTTGTACTTGTGATATTGTTGAAAAACACTTTTTACACTTGTGTTAGTGTTGAAAAACCACTTTTCGCACTTGTGTTGGTGCAGGAACCACTTTTTGCACTTGTATTAGTGTGGAAAAAACACTTTTTGCACTTGTGATAGTGTTGAAAAACTACTTTTCGCACTTGTGTTAGTGTTGAAAAACCACTTTTACACTTGTGTTAGTGTTGAAAAACCACTTTTCGTACTTGTGTTGGTGCAGGAAACCACTTTTGCACTTGTATTAGTGTGGAAAAAAACACTTTTTGCACTTGTGATAGTGTTGAAAAACCACTTTTCGCACTTGTGTTAGTGTTGAAAAACCACTTTTCGCACTTGTGTTGTGCAGAAAACCACTTTTGCACTTGTATTAGTGTGGAAAAACCACTTTTCGCACTGGTGTTAGTGTTGAAAAACCACTTTTCGCACTTGTGTTCGTGCAGGAAACCACTTTTGCACTTGTATTAATGTGGAAAAACCACTTTTCGCACTTGTGTTAGTGTTGAAAAACACTTTTCGCACTTGTGTTAGTGTTGAAAAACCAATTTTCGCACTTGTGTTAGTGTTGAAAAACCACTTTTCGCACTTGTGTTGGTGCAGGAAACCACTTTTGCACTTGTATTAGTGTGAAAAAAACACTTTTTGCAACTTGTGATAGTGTTCGAAAAACCACTTTTAGCACTTGTGTTAGTGTTGAAAAACCACTTTTCGCACTTGTGTTAGTGTTGAAAAACCACTTTTCGCACTTGTGTTGGTGCAGGAAACCACTTTTGCACTTGTATTAGTGTGGAAAAAACTATTTTTGCACTTGTGATAGTGTTGAAAACCACTTTTCGCACTTGTGTTAGTGTTGAAAAACCACTTTTCGCACTTGTGTTAGTGTTGAAAAACACTTTTCGCACTTGTGTTGGTGCAGGAAACCACTTTTGCACTTGTATTAGTGTGGACAAAAACACTTTTTGCACTTGTGATAGTGTTGAAAACCACTTTTCGCACTTGTGTTAGTGTTGAAAAACCACTTTTCGCACTTGTATTGGTGCAGGAAACCACTTTTGCACTTGTATTAGTGTGGAAAAACCACTTTTCGCACTTGTGTTAGTGTTGAAAAACCACTTTTCGCACTTGTGTTAGTGTTGAAAAACCACTTTTCGCACTTGTGTTAGTGTGAAAAACCACTTTCGCACTTGTGTTGGTGCAGGAAACCACTTTTGCACTTGTATTAGTGTGGAAAAAACACCTTTCGCACTTGTGTTAGTGTTGAAAAACCACTTTTCGCACTTGTGTTAGTGTTGAAAAACCACTTTTCGCACTTGTGTTGGTGCAGGAAACCACTTTTGCACTTTGTATTAGTGTGGAAAAAACACTTTTTGCACTTGTGATAGTGTTGAAAAACCACTTTTCGCACTTGTGTTAGTGTTGAAAAACCACTTTTCGCACTTGTGTTGGTGCAGGAAACCACTTTTGCACTTGTATTTGTGTGGAAAAACCACTTTTCGCACTTGTGTTAGTGTTGAAAAACCACTTTTCGCACTGTGTTAGTGTTGAAAAACACTTTTCGCACTTGTGTTAGTGTTGAAAAACCACTTTTCGCACTTGTGTTGGTGCAGGAAACCACTTTTGCACTTGTATTAGTGTGGAAAAAACACTTTTCACACTTGTGTTGGTGTTGAAAAACCACTTTTCGCACTTGTGTTAGTGTTGAAAAACCACTTTTCGCACTTGTGTTGGTGCAGGAAGCCACTTTTGCACTTGTATTAGTGTGGAAAAACTACTTTTTCGCACTTGTGTTAGTGTTGAAAAACCACTTTTCGCACTTGTGTTAGTGTTGAAAAACCACTTTTCGCACTTGTGTTGGTGCAGGAAACCACTTTTGCACTTGTATTAGTGTGGAAAAAACACTTTTCGCACCTGTGTTAGTGTTGAAAAACCACTTTTCCGCACTTGTGTTAGTGTTGAAAAACCACTTTTCGCACTTGTGTTGGTGCAGGAAACCACTTTTGCACTTGTATTAGTGTGAAAAAACACTTTTCGCACCTGTGTTAGTGTTGAAAAACCACTTTTCGCACTTGTGATAGTGTTGAAAAACCACTTTTTGCACTTGTGTTAGTGTTGAAAAACCACTTTTCGCACTTGTGTTGGTGCAGGAAACCACTTTTGCACTTGTATTTGTGTGGAAAAACCACTTTTCGCACTTGTGTTAGTGTTGAAAAACCACTTTTCGCACTTGTGTTAGTGTTGAAAAACCACTTTTCGCACTTGTGTTAGTGTTGAAAACCACTTTTCGCACTTGTGTTGGTGCAGGAAACACTTTTGCACTTGTATTAGTGTGGAAAAATCACTTTTCGCACTTGTGTTGGTGTTGAAAAACCACTTTTCGCACTTGTGTTAGTGTGAAAAACCACTTTTCGCACTTGTGTTGGTGCAGGAAACCACTTTTGCACTTGTATTAGTGTGGAAAAAACACTTTTTGTACTTGTGATATTGTTGAAAAACCACTTTTTACACTTGTGTTAGTGTTGAAAAACCACTTTTCGCACTTGTGTTGGTGCAGGAAACCACTTTTGCACTTGTATTAGTGTGGAAAAAACACTTTTTGCACTTGTGATAGTGTTGAAAAACCACTTTTCGCACTTGTGTTAGTGTTGAAAAACCACTTTTACACTTGTGTTAGTGTTGAAAAACCACTTTTCGTACTTGTGTTGGTGCAGGAAACCACTTTTGCACTTGTATTAGTGTGGAAAAAACACTTTTTGCACTTGTGATAGTGTTGAAAAACCACTTTTCGCACTTGTGTTAGTGTTGAAAAACCACTTTTCGCACTTGTGTGGTGCAGGAAACCACTTTTGCACTTGTATTAGTGTGGAAAAACCACTTTCGCACTGGTGTTAGTGTTGAAAAACCACTTTTCGCACTTGTGTTCGTGCAGGAAACCACTTTTGCACTTGTATTAGTGTGAAAAAAACACTTTTGCACTTGTGATAGTGTTGAAAAACCACTTTTAGCACTTGTGTAGTGTTGAAAAACCACTTTTCGCACTTGTGTTAGTGTTGAAAAACCACTTTTCGCACTTGTGTTGTGCAGGAAACCACTTTTGCACTTGTATTAGTGTGGAAAAAACTATTTTTGCACTTGTGATAGTGTTGAAAAACCACTTTTCGCACTTGTGTTAGTGTTGAAAAACCACTTTTCGCACTTGTGTTAGTGTTGAAAAACCACTTTTCGCACTTGTGTTGGTGCAGGAAACCACTTTTGCACTTGTATTAGTGTGGACAAAAACACTTTTTGCACTTGTGATAGTGTTGAAAAACCACTTTTCGCACTTGTGTTAGTGTTGAAAAACCACTTTTCGCACTTGTATTGGTGCAGGAAACCACTTTTGCACTTGTATTAGTGTGGAAAAACCACTTTTCGCACTTGTGTTAGTGTTGAAAAACCACTTTTCGCACTTGTGTTAGTGTTGAAAAACCACTTTTCGCACTTGTGTTAGTGTTGAAAAACCACTTTTCGCACTTGTGTTGGTGCAGGAAACCACTTTTGCACTTGTATTAGTGTGGAAAAAACACCTTTCGCACTTGTGTTAGTGTTGAAAAACCACTTTTCGCACTTGTGTTAGTGTTGAAAAACCACTTTTCGCACTTGTGTTGGTGCAGGAAACCACTTTTGCACTTGTATTAGTGTGGAAAAAACACTTTTTGCACTTGTGATAGTGTTGAAAAACCACTTTTCGCACTTGTGTTAGTGTTGAAAAACCACTTTTCGCACTTGTGTTGGTGCAGGAAACCACTTTTGCACTTGTATTTGTGTGGAAAAACCACTTTTCGCACTTGTGTTAGTGTTGAAAAACCACTTTTCGCACTTGTGTTAGTGTTGAAAAACCACTTTTCGCACTTGTGTTAGTGTTGAAAAACCACTTTTCGCACTTGTGTTGGTGCAGGAAACCACTTTTGCACTTGTATTAGTGTGGAAAAAACACTTTTCACACTTGTGTTGGTGTTGAAAAACCACTTTTCGCACTTGTGTTAGTGTTGAAAAACCACTTTTCGCACTTGTGTTGGTGCAGGAAGCCACTTTTGCACTTGTATTAGTGTGGAAAAACTACTTTTCGCACTTGTGTTAGTGTTGAAAAACCACTTTTCGCACTTGTGTTAGTGTTGAAAAACCACTTTTCGCACTTGTGTTGGTGCAGGAAACCACTTTTGCACTTGTATTAGTGTGGAAAAAACACTTTTCGCACCTGTGTTAGTGTTGAAAAACCACTTTTCGCACTTGTGTTAGTGTTGAAAAACCACTTTTCGCACTTGTGTTGGTGCAGGAAACCACTTTTGCACTTGTATTAGTGTGGAAAAAACACTTTTCGCACCTGTGTTAGTGTTGAAAAACCACTTTTCGCACTTGTGATAGTGTTGAAAAACCACTTTTTGCACTTGTGTTAGTGTTGAAAAACCACTTTTCGCACTTGTGTTGGTGCAGGAAACCACTTTTGCACTTGTATTTGTGTGGAAAAACCACTTTTCGCACTTGTGTTAGTGTTGAAAAACCACTTTTCGCACTTGTGTTAGTGTTGAAAAACCACTTTTCGCACTTGTGTTAGTGTTGAAAAAACCACTTTTCGCACTTGTGTTGGTGCAGGAAACCACTTTTGCACTTGTATTAGTGTGGAAAAATCACTTTTCGCACTTGTGTTGGTGTTGAAAAACCACTTTTCGCACTTGTGTTAGTGTTGAAAAACCACTTTTCGCACTTGTGTTGGTGCAGGAAACCACTTTTGCACTTGTATTAGTGTGGAAAAAACACTTTTTGTACTTGTGATATTGTTGAAAAACCACTTTTTACACTTGTGTTAGTGTTGAAAAACCACTTTTCGCACTTGTGTTGGTGCAGGAAACCACTTTTGCACTTGTATTAGTGTGGAAAAAACACTTTTTGCACTTGTGATAGTGTTGAAAAACCACTTTTCGCACTTGTGTTAGTGTTGAAAAACCACTTTTACACTTGTGTTAGTGTTGAAAAACCACTTTTCGTACTTGTGTTGGTGCAGGAAACCACTTTTGCACTTGTATTAGTGTGGAAAAAACACTTTTTGCACTTGTGATAGTGTTGAAAAACCACTTTTCGCACTTGTGTTAGTGTTGAAAAACCACTTTTCGCACTTGTGTTGGTGCAGGAAACCACTTTTGCACTTGTATTAGTGTGGAAAAACCACTTTTCGCACTGGTGTTAGTGTTGAAAAACCACTTTTCGCACTTGTGTTCGTGCAGGAAACCACTTTTGCACTTGTATTAGTGTGGAAAAACCACTTTTCGCACTTGTGTTAGTGTTGAAAAACCACTTTTCGCACTTGTGTTAGTGTTGAAAAACCACTTTTCGCACTTGTGTTAGTGTTGAAAAACCACTTTTCGCACTTGTGTTGGTGCAGGAAACCACTTTTGCACTTGTATTAGTGTGAAAAAAACACTTTTTGCACTTGTGATAGTGTTGAAAAACCACTTTTAGCACTTGTGTTAGTGTTGAAAAACCACTTTTCGCACTTGTGTTAGTGTTGAAAAACCACTTTTCGCACTTGTGTTGGTGCAGGAAACCACTTTTGCACTTGTATTAGTGTGGAAAAAACTATTTTTGCACTTGTGATAGTGTTGAAAAACCACTTTTCGCACTTGTGTTAGTGTTGAAAAACCACTTTTCGCACTTGTGTTAGTGTTGAAAAACCACTTTTCGCACTTGTGTTGGTGCAGGAAACCACTTTTGCACTTGTATTAGTGTGGACAAAAACACTTTTTGCACTTGTGATAGTGTTGAAAAACCACTTTTCGCACTTGTGTTAGTGTTGAAAAACCACTTTTCGCACTTGTATTGGTGCAGGAAACCACTTTTGCACTTGTATTAGTGTGGAAAAACCACTTTTCGCACTTGTGTTAGTGTTGAAAAACCACTTTTCGCACTTGTGTTAGTGTTGAAAAACCACTTTTCGCACTTGTGTTAGTGTTGAAAAACCACTTTTCGCACTTGTGTTGGTGCAGGAAACCACTTTTGCACTTGTATTAGTGTGGAAAAAACACCTTTCGCACTTGTGTTAGTGTTGAAAAACCACTTTTCGCACTTGTGTTAGTGTTGAAAAACCACTTTTCGCACTTGTGTTGGTGCAGGAAACCACTTTTGCACTTGTATTAGTGTGGAAAAAACACTTTTTGCACTTGTGATAGTGTTGAAAAACCACTTTTCGCACTTGTGTTAGTGTTGAAAAACCACTTTTCGCACTTGTGTTGGTGCAGGAAACCACTTTTGCACTTGTATTTGTGTGGAAAAACCACTTTTCGCACTTGTGTTAGTGTTGAAAAACCACTTTTCGCACTTGTGTTAGTGTTGAAAAACCACTTTTCGCACTTGTGTTAGTGTTGAAAAACCACTTTTCGCACTTGTGTTGGTGCAGGAAACCACTTTTGCACTTGTATTAGTGTGGAAAAAACACTTTTCACACTTGTGTTGGTGTTGAAAAACCACTTTTCGCACTTGTGTTAGTGTTGAAAAACCACTTTTCGCACTTGTGTTGGTGCAGGAAGCCACTTTTGCACTTGTATTAGTGTGGAAAAACTACTTTTCGCACTTGTGTTAGTGTTGAAAAACCACTTTTCGCACTTGTGTTAGTGTTGAAAAACCACTTTTCGCACTTGTGTTGGTGCAGGAAACCACTTTTGCACTTGTATTAGTGTGGAAAAAACACTTTTCGCACCTGTGTTAGTGTTGAAAAACCACTTTTCGCACTTGTGTTAGTGTTGAAAAACCACTTTTCGCACTTGTGTTGGTGCAGGAAACCACTTTTGCACTTGTATTAGTGTGGAAAAAATTTTTTTTGCACTTGCGATAGTGTTGAAAAACCACTTTTCGCACTTGTGTTAGTGTTGAAAAACCACTTTTCGCACTTGTGTTAGTGTTGAAAAACCACTTTTCGCACTTGTGTTAGTGTTGAAAAACCACTTTTCGCACTTGTGTTAGTGTAGAAAAACCACTTTCGCACTTGTGTTGGTGCAGGAAACCACTTTTGCACTTGTATTAGTGTGGAAAAAACTATTTTTGCACTTGTGATAGTGTTGAAAAACCACTTTTCGCACTTGTGTTAGTGTTGAAAAACCACTTTTCGCACTTTTGTTAGTGTTGAAAAACCACTTTTCGCACTTGTGTTGGTGCAGGAAACCACTTTTGCACTTGTATTAGTGTGGACAAAAACACTTTGCGCACTTGTGTTAGTGTTGAAAAACCACTTTTCGCACTTGTGTTAGTGTTGAAAAACCACTTTTCGCACTTGTGTTAGTGTTGAAAAACCACTTTTCGCACTTGTGTTGGTGCAGGAAACCACTTTTGCACTTGTATTAGTGTGGAAAAACCACTTTTCGCACTGGTGTTAGTGTTGAAAAACCACTTTTCGCACTTGTGTTGGTGCAGGAAACCACTTTTGCACTTGTATTAGTGTGGAAAAACCACTTTTCGCACTTGTGTTAGTGTTGAAAAACCACTTTTCGCACTTGTGTTAGTGTTGAAAAACCACTTTTCGCACTTGTGTTAGTGTTGAAAAACCACTTTTCGCACTTGTGTTGGTGCAGGAAACCACTTTTGCACTTGTATTAGTGTGAAAAAAACACTTTTTGCACTTGTGATAGTGTTGAAAAACCACTTTTAGCACTTGTGTTAGTGTTGAAAAACCACTTTTCGCACTTGTGTTAGTGTTGAAAAACCACTTTTCGCACTTGTGTTGGTGCAGGAAACCACTTTTGCACTTGTATTAGTGTGGAAAAAACTATTTTTGCACTTGTGATAGTGTTGAAAAACCACTTTTCGCACTTGTGTTAGTGTTGAAAAACCACTTTTCGCACTTGTGTTAGTGTTGAAAAACCACTTTTCGCACTTGTGTTGGTGCAGGAAACCACTTTTGCACTTGTATTAGTGTGGACAAAAACACTTTTTGCACTTGTGATAGTGTTGAAAAACCACTTTTCGCACTTGTGTTAGTGTTGAAAAACCACTTTTCGCACTTGTGTTGGTGCAGGAAACCACTTTTGCACTTGTATTAGTGTGGAAAAAACACCTTTCGCACTTGTGTTAGTGTTGAAAAACCACTTTTCGCACTTGTGTTAGTGTTGAAAAACCACTTTTCGCACTTGTGTTGGTGCAGGAAACCACTTTTGCACTTGTATTAGTGTGGAAAAAACACTTTTTGCACTGGTGATAGTGTTGAAAAACCACTTTTTGCACTTGTGTTAGTGTTGAAAAACCACTTTTCGCACTTGTGTTGGTGCAGGAAACCACTTTTGCGCTTGTATTTGTGTGGAAAAACCACTTTTCGCACTTGTGTTAGTGTTGAAAAACCACTTTTCGCACTTGTGTTAGTGTTGAAAAACCACTTTTCGCACTTGTGTTAGTGTTGAAAAACCACTTTTCGCACTTGTGTTGGTGCAGGAAACCACTTTTGCACTTGTATTAGTGTGGAAAAAACACTTTTCACACTTGTGTTGGTGTTGAAAAACCACTTTTCGCACTTGTGTTAGTGTTGAAAAACCACTTTTCGCACTTGTGTTGGTGCAGGAAGCCACTTTTGCACTTGTATTAGTGTGGAAAAACTACTTTTCGCACTTGTGTTAGTGTTGAAAAACCACTTTTCGCACTTGTGTTAGTGTTGAAAAACCACTTTTCGCACTTGTGTTGGTGCAGGAAACCACTTTTGCACTTGTATTAGTGTGGAAAAAACACTTTTCGCACCTGTGTTAGTGTTGAAAAACCACTTTTCGCACTTGTGTTAGTGTTGAAAAACCACTTTTCGCACTTGTGTTGGTGCAGGAAACCACTTTTGCACTTGTATTAGTGTGGAAAAAACACTTTTTGCACTTGCGATAGTGTTGAAAAACCACTTTTCGCACTTGTGTTAGTGTTGAAAAACCACTTTTCGCACTTGTGTTAGTGTTGAAAAACCACTTTTCGCACTTGTGTTAGTGTTGAAAAACCACTTTTCGCACTTGTGTTAGTGTAGAAAAACCACTTTCGCACTTGTGTTGGTGCAGGAAACCACTTTTGCACTTGTATTAGTGTGGAAAAAACTATTTTTGCACTTGTGATAGTGTTGAAAAACCACTTTTCGCACTTGTGTTAGTGTTGAAAAACCACTTTTCGCACTTTTGTTAGTGTTGAAAAACCACTTTTCGCACTTGTGTTGGTGCAGGAAACCACTTTTGCACTTGTATTAGTGTGGACAAAAACACTTTGCGCACTTGTGTTAGTGTTGAAAAACCACTTTTCGCACTTGTGTTCGTGTTGAAAAACCACTTTTCGCACTTGTGTTGGTGCAGGAAACCACTTTTGCACTTGTATTAGTGTGGAAAAACCACTTTTCGCACTGGTGTTAGTGTTGAAAAACCACTTTTCGCACTTGTGTTGGTGCAGGAAACCACTTTTGCACTTGTATTAGTGTGGAAAAACCACTTTTCGCACTTGTGTTAGTGTTGAAAAACCACTTTTCGCACTTGTGTTGGTGCAGGAAACCACTTTTGCACTTGTATTAGTGTGGAAAAAACACCTTTCGCACTTGTGTTAGTGTTGAAAAACCACTTTTCGCACTTGTGTTAGTGTTGAAAAACCACTTTTCGCACTTGTGTTGGTGCAGGAAACCACTTTTGCACTTGTATTAGTGTGGAAAAAACACTTTTTGCACTTGTGATAGTGTTGAAAAACCACTTTTCGCACTTGTGTTAGTGTTGAAAAACCACTTTTCGCACTTGTGTTGGTGCAGGAAACCACTTTTGCACTTGTATTTGTGTGGAAAAACCACTTTTCGCACTTGTGTTAGTGTTGAAAAACCACTTTTCGCACTTGTGTTAGTGTTGAAAAACCACTTTTCGCACTTGTGTTAGTGTTGAAAAACCACTTTTCGCACTTGTGTTGGTGCAGGAAACCACTTTTGCACTTGTATTAGTGTGGAAAAAACACTTTTCGCACTTGTGTTGGTGTTGAAAAACCACTTTTTGCACTTGTGTTAGTGTTGAAAAACCACTTTTCGCACTTGTGTTGGTGCAGGAAGCCACTTTTGCACTTGTATTAGTGTGGAAAAACTACTTTTCGCACTTGTGTTATTGTTGAAAAACCACTTTTCGCACTTGTGTTAGTGTTGAAAAACCACTTTTCGCACTTGTGTTGGTGCAGGAAACCACTTTTGCACTTGTATTAGTGTGGAAAAAACACTTTTCGCACCTGTGTTAGTGTTGAAAAACCACGTTTCGCACTTGTGTTAGTGTTGAAAAACCACTTTTCGCACTTGTGTTGGTGCAGGAAACCACTTTTGCACTTGTATTAGTGTGGAAAAAACACTTTTTGCACTTGCGATAGTGTTGAAAAACCACTTTTCGCACTTGTGTTAGTGTTGAAAAACCACTTTTCGCACTTGTGTTAGTGTTGAAAAACCACTTTTAGCACTTGTGTTAGTGTTGAAAAACCACTTTTCGCACTTGTGTTAGTGTAGAAAAACCACTTTCGCACTTGTGTTGGTGCAGTAAACCACTTTTGCACTTGTATTAGTGTGGAAAAACCACTTTTCACACTTGTGTTAGTGTTGAAAAACCACTTTTCGCACTTGTGTTAGTGTTGAAAAACCACTTTTCGCACTCTTGTTAGTGTTGAAAAACCACTTTTCGCACTTGTGTTGGTGCAGGAAACCACTTTTGCACTTGTACTAGTGTGGACAAAACACTTTGCGCACTTGTGTTAGTGTTGAAAAACCACTTTTCGCACTTGTGTTAGTGTTGAAAAACCACTTTTCGCACTTGTGTTAGTGTTGAAAAACCACTTTTCGCACTTGTGTTGGTGCAGCAAACCACTTTTGCACTTGTATTAGTGTGGAAAAAACTATTTTTGCACTTGTGATAGTGTTGAAAAACCACTTTTCGCACTTGTGTTAGTGTTGAAAACCACTTTTCGCACTTGTGTTAGTGTTGAAAAACCACTTTTCGCACTTGTGTTGGTGCAGGAAACCACTTTTGCACTTGTATTAGTGTGGACAAAAACACTTTTTGTACTTGTGATAGTGTTGAAAAACCACTTTTCGCACTTGTGTTAGTGTTGAAAAACCACTTTTCGCACTTGTATTGGTGCAGGAAACCACTTTTGCACTTGTATTAGTGTGGAAAAACCACTTTTCGCACTTGTTGTTAGTGTTGAAAAACCACTTTTCGCACTTGTGTTAGTGTTGAAAAACCACTTTCGCACTTGTGTTAGTGTTGAAAAACCACTTTTCGCACTTGTGTTGGTGCAGGAAACCACTTTTGCACTTGTATTAGTGTGGAAAAAACACCTTTCGCACTTGTGTTAGTGTTGAAAAACCACTTTTCGCACTTGTGTTAGTGTTGAAAAACCACTTTTCGCACTTGTGTTGGTGCAGGAAACCACTTTTGCACTTGTATTAGTGTGGAAAAAACACTTTTTGCACTTGTGATAGTGTTGAAAACCACTTTTCGCACTTGTGTTAGTGTTGAAAAACCACTTTCGCACTTGTGTTAGTGTTGAAAACCACTTTTCGCACTTGTGTTAGTGTAGAAAAACCACTTTCGCACTTGTGTTGGTGCAGGAAACCACTTTGCACTTGTATTAGTGTGGAAAAAACTATTTTTGCACTGTGATAGTGTTGAAAAACCACTTTTCGCACTTGTGTTAGTGTTGAAAAACCACTTTTCGCACTTGTGTTAGTGTTGAAAAACCACTTTTCGCACTTGTGTTGGTGCAGGAAACCACTTTTGCACTTGTATTAGTGTGGAAAAAACACTTTTTGCACTTGTGATAGTGTTGAAAAACCACTTTTCGCACTTGTGTTAGTGTTGAAAAATCACTTTTCGCACTTGTGTTAGTGTTGAAAAACCACTTTTCGCACTTGTGTTAGTGTTGAAAAACCACTTTTCGCACTTGTGTTGGTGCAGGAAACCACTTTTGCACTTGTATTAGTGTGGAAAAAACACTTTCGCACCTGTGTTAGTGTTGAAAAACCACTTTTCGCACTTGTGATAGTGTTGAAAAACCACTTTTTGCACTTGTGTTAGTGTTGAAAAACCACTTTTCGCACTTGTGTTGGTGCAGGAAACCACTTTTGCACTTGTATTTGTGTGGAAAAACCACTTTTCGCACTTGTGTTAGTGTTGAAAAACCACTTTTCGCACTTGTGTTAGTGTTGAAAAACCACTTTTCGCACTTGTGTTAGTGTTGAAAAACCACTTTTCGCACTTGTGTTGGTGCAGGAAACCACTTTTGCACTTGTATTAGTGTGGAAAAATCACTTTTCGCACTTGTGTTGGTGTTGAAAAACCACTTTTCGCACTTGTGTTAGTGTTGAAAAACCACTTTTCGCACTTGTGTTGGTGCAGGAAACCACTTTTGCACTTGTATTAGTGTGGAAAAAACACTTTTTGCACTTGTGATATTGTTGAAAAACCACTTTTTACACTTGTGTTAGTGTTGAAAAACCACTTTTCGCACTTGTGTTGGTGCAGGAAACCACTTTTGCACTTGTATTAGTGTGGAAAAAACACTTTTTGCACTTGTGATAGTGTTGAAAAACCACTTTTCGCACTTGTGTTAGTGTTGAAAAACCACTTTTACACTTGTGTTAGTTTTGAAAAACCACTTTTCGTACTTGTGTTGGTGCAGGAAACCACTTTTGCACTTGTATTAGTGTGGAAAAAACACTTTTTGCACTTGTGATAGTGTTGAAAACCACTTTTCGCACTTGTGTTAGTGTTGAAAAACCACTTTTCGCACTTGTGTTGGTGCAGGAAACCACTTTTGCACTTGTATTAGTGTGGAAAAACCACTTTTCGCACTGGTGTTAGTGTTGAAAAACCACTTTTCGCACTTGTGTTCGTGCAGGAAACCACTTTTGCACTTGTATTAGTGTGGAAAAAACCACTTTTCGCACTTGTGTTAGTGTTGAAAAACCACTTTTCGCACTTGTGTTAGTGTTGAAAAACCAATTTCGCACTTGTGTTAGTGTTGAAAAACCACTTTTCGCACTTGTGTTGGTGCAGGAAACCACTTTTGCACTTGTATTAGTGTGAAAAAAACACTTTTTGCACTTGTGATAGTGTTGAAAAACCACTTTTAGCACTTGTGTTAGTGTTGAAAAACCACTTTTCGCACTTGTGTTAGTGTTGAAAAACCACTTTTCGCACTTGTGTTGGTGCAGGAAACCACTTTTGCACTTGTATTAGTGTGGAAAAAACTATTTTTGCACTTGTGATAGTGTTGAAAAACCACTTTTCGCACTTGTGTTAGTGTTGAAAAACCACTTTTCGCACTTGTGTTAGTGTTGAAAAACCACTTTTCGCACTTGTGTTGGTGCAGGAAACCACTTTTGCACTTGTATTAGTGTGGACAAAAACACTTTTTGCACTTGTGATAGTGTTGAAAAACCACTTTTCGCACTTGTGTTAGTGTTGAAAAACCACTTTTCGCACTTGTATTGGTGCAGGAAACCACTTTTGCACTTGTATTAGTGTGGAAAAACCACTTTTCGCACTTGTGTTAGTGTTGAAAAACCACTTTTCGCACTTGTGTTAGTGTTGAAAAACCACTTTTCGCACTTGTGTTAGTGTTGAAAAACCACTTTTCGCACTTGTGTTGGTGCAGGAAACCACTTTTGCACTTGTATTAGTGTGGAAAAAACACCTTTCGCACTTGTGTTAGTGTTGAAAAACCACTTTTCGCACTTGTGTTAGTGTTGAAAAACCACTTTTCGCACTTGTGTTGGTGCAGGAAACCACTTTTGCACTTGCATTAGTGTGGAAAAAACACTTTTTGCACTTGTGATAGTGTTGAAAAACCACTTTTCGCACTTGTGTTAGTGTTGAAAACCACTTTTCGCACTTGTGTTGGTGCAGGAAACCACTTTTGCACTTGTATTTGTGTGGAAAAACACTTTTCGCACTTGTGTTAGTGTTGAAAAACCACTTTTCGCACTTGTGTAGTGTTGAAAAACCACTTTTCGCACTTGTGTTAGTGTTGAAAAACCACTTTTCGCACTTGTGTTGTGCAGGAAACCACTGTTGCACTTGTATAGTGTGGAAAAAAACACTTTCACACTTGTGTTGGTGTTGAAAAACCACTTTTCGCACTTGTGTTAGTGTTGAAAAACCACTTTTCGCACTTGTGTTGGTGCAGGAAGCCACTTTTGCACTTGTATTAGTGTGGAAAAACTACTTTTCGCACTTGTGTTAGTGTTGAAAAACCACTTTTCGCACTTGTGTTAGTGTTGAAAAACCACTTTTCGCACTTGTGTTGGTGCAGGAACCACTTTTGCACTTGTATTAGTGTGGAAAAAACACTTTTCGCACCTGTGTTAGTGTTGAAAAACCACTTTTCGCACTTGTGTTAGTGTTGAAAAAACCACTTTTCGCACTTGTGTTGGTGCAGGAAACCACTTTTGCACTTGTATTAGTGTGGAAAAAACACTTTTCGCACCTGTGTTAGTGTTGAAAAACCACTTTTCGCACTTGTGATAGTGTTGAAAAACCACTTTTGCACTTGTGTTAGTGTTGAAAAACCACTTTTCGCACTTGTGTTGGTGCAGGAAACCACTTTGCACTTGTATTTGTGTGGAAAAACCACTTTTCGCACTTGTGTTAGTGTTGAAAAACCACTTTTCGCACTTGTGTTAGTGTTGAAAAACCACTTTTCGCACTTGTGTTAGTGTTGAAAAACCACTTTTCGCACTTGTGTTGGTGCAGGAAACCACTTTTGCACTTGTATTAGTGTGGAAAAATCACTTTTCGCACTTGTGTTGGTGTTGAAAAACCACTTTTCGCACTTGTGTTAGTGTTGAAAAACCACTTTTCGCACTTGTGTTGGTGCAGGAAACCACTTTTGCACTTGTATTAGTGTGGAAAAAACACTTTTTGTACTTGTGATATTGTTGAAAAACCACTTTTTACACTTGTGTTAGTGTTGAAAAACCACTTTTCGCACTTGTGTTGGTGCAGGAAACCACTTTTGCACTTGTATTAGTGTGGAAAAAACACTTTTTGCACTTGTGATAGTGTTGAAAAACCACTTTTCGCACTTGTGTTAGTGTTGAAAACCACTTTTACACTTGTGTTAGTGTTGAAAAACCACTTTTCGTACTTGTGTTGGTGCAGGAAACCACTTTTGCACTTGTATTAGTGTGGAAAAAACACTTTTTGCACTTGTGATAGTGTTGAAAAACCACTTTTCGCACTTGTGTTAGTGTTGAAAAACCACTTTTCGCACTTGTGTTGGTGCAGGAAACCACTTTTGCACTTGTATTAGTGTGGAAAAACCACTTTTCGCACTGGTGTTAGTGTTGAAAAACCACTTTTCGCACTTGTGTTCGTGCAGGAAACCACTTTTGCACTTGTATTAGTGTGGAAAAACCACTTTTCGCACTTGTGTTAGTGTTGAAAAACCACTTTTCGCACTTGTGTTAGTGTTGAAAAACCACATTTCGCACTTGTGTTAGTGTTGAAAAACCACTTTTCGCACTTGTGTTGGTGCAGGAAACCACTTTTGCACTTGTATTAGTGTGAAAAAAACACTTTTGCACTTGTGATAGTGTTGAAAAAACCACTTTTAGCACTTGTGTTAGTGTTGAAAAACCACTTTTCGCACTTGTGTTAGTGTTGAAAAACCACTTTTCGCACTTGTGTTGGTGCAGGAAACCACTTTTGCACTTGTATTAGTGTGGAAAAAAACTATTTTTGCACTTGTGATAGTGTTGAAAAACCACTTTTCGCACTTGTGTTAGTGTTGAAAAACCACTTTTCGCACTTGTGTTAGTGTTGAAAAACCACTTTTCGCACTTGTGTTGGTGCAGGAAACCACTTTTGCACTTGTATTAGTGTGGACAAAAACACTTTTTGCACTTGTGATAGTGTTGAAAAACCACTTTTCGCACTTGTGTTAGTGTTGAAAAACCACTTTTCGCACTTGTATTGGTGCAGGAAACCACTTTTGCACTTGTATTAGTGTGGAAAAACCACTTTTCGCACTTGTGTTAGTGTTGAAAAACCACTTTTCGCACTTGTGTTAGTGTTGAAAAACCACTTTCGCACTTGTGTTAGTGTTGAAAAACCACTTTTCGCACTTGTGTTGGTGCAGGAAACCACTTTTGCACTTGTATTAGTGTGGAAAAAACACCTTTCGCACTTGTGTTAGTGTTGAAAAACCACTTTTCGCACTTGTGTTAGTGTTGAAAAACCACTTTTCGCACTTGTGTTGGTGCAGGAAACCACTTTTGCACTTGTATTAGTGTGGAAAAAACACTTTTTGCACTTGTGATAGTGTTTAAAAACCACTTTTCGCACTTGTGTTAGTGTTGAAAAACCACTTTTCGCACTTGTGTTGGTGCAGGAAACCACTTTTGCACTTGTATTTGTGTGGAAAAACCACTTTTCGCACTTGTGTTAGTGTTGAAAAACCACTTTTCGCACTTGTGTTAGTGTTGAAAAACCACTTTTCGCACTTGTGTAGTGTTGAAAAACCACTTTTCGCACTTGTGTTGGTGCAGGAAACCACTTTTGCACTTGTATTAGTGTGGAAAAAACACTTTCACACTTGTGTTGGTGTTGAAAAACACTTTTCGCACTTGTGTTAGTGTTGAAAAACCACTTTTCGCACTTGTGTTGGTGCAGGAAGCCACTTTTGCACTTGTATTAGTGTGGAAAAACTACTTTTCGCACTTGTGTTAGTGTTGAAAAACCACTTTTCGCACTTGTGTTAGTGTTGAAAAACCACTTTTCGCACTTGTGTTGGTGCAGGAAACCACTTTTGCACTTGTATTAGTGTGGAAAAAACACTTTTCGCACCTGTGTTAGTGTTGAAAAACCACTTTTCGCACTTGTGTTAGTGTTGAAAAACCACTTTTCGCACTTGTGTTGGTGCAGGAAACCACTTTTGCACTTGTATTAGTGTGGAAAAAAACACTTTTTGCACTTGCGATAGTGTTGAAAAACCACTTTTCGCACTTGTGTTAGTGTTGAAAAACCACTTTTCGCACTTGTGTTAGTGTTGAAAAACCACTTTTCGCACTTGTGTTAGTGTTGAAAAACCACTTTTCGCACTTGTGTTAGTGTAGAAAAACCACTTTCGCACTTGTGTTGGTGCAGGAAACCACTTTTGCACTTGTATTAGTGTGGAAAAAACTATTTTTGCACTTGTGATAGTGTTGAAAAACCACTTTTCGCACTTGTGTTAGTGTTGAAAAACCACTTTTCGCACTTTTGTTAGTGTTGAAAAACCACTTTTCGCACTTGTGTTGGTGCAGGAAACCACTTTTGCACTTGTATTAGTGTGGACAAAAACACTTTGCGCACTTGTGGTAGTGTTGAAAAACCACTTTTCGCACTTGTGTTAGTGTTGAAAACCACTTTTCGCACTTGTGTTAGTGTTGAAAAACCACTTTTCGCACTTGTGTTGGTGCAGGAAACCACTTTTGCACTTGTATTAGTGTGGAAAAACCACTTTTCGCACTGGTGTTAGTGTTGAAAAACCACTTTTCGCACTTGTGTTGGTGCAGGAAACCACTTTTGCACTTGTATTAGTGTGGAAAAACCACTTTTCGCACTTGTGTTAGTGTTGAAAAACCACTTTTCGCACTTGTGTTAGTGTTGAAAAACCACTTTTCGCACTTGTGTTAGTGTTGAAAAACACTTTTCGCACTTGTGTTGGTGCAGGAAACCACTTTTGCACTTGTATTAGTGTGAAAAAAACACTTTTTGCACTTGTGATAGTGTTGAAAACCACTTTTAGCACTTGTGTTAGTGTTGAAAAACCACTTTTCGCACTTGTGTTAGTGTTGAAAAACCACTTTTCGCACTTGTGTTGGTGCAGGAAACCACTTTTGCACTTGTATTAGTGTGGAAAAAACTATTTTTGCACTTGTGATAGTGTTGAAAAACCACTTTTCGCACTTGTGTTAGTGTTGAAAAACCACTTTTCGCACTTGTGTTAGTGTTGAAAAACCACTTTTCGCACTTGTGTTGGTGCAGGAAACCACTTTTGCACTTGTATTAGTGTGGACAAAAACACTTTTTGCACTTGTGATAGTGTTGAAAAACCACTTTTCGCACTTGTGTTAGTGTTGAAAAACCACTTTCGCACTTGTGTTGGTGCAGGAAACCACTTTTGCACTTGTATTAGTGTGGAAAAAACACCTTTCGCACTTGTGTTAGTGTTGAAAAACCACTTTTCGCACTTGTGTTAGTGTTGAAAAACCACTTTTCGCACTTGTGTTGGTGCAGGAAACCACTTTTGCCCTTGTATTTGTGTGGAAAAACCACTTTTCGCACTTGTGTTAGTGTTGAAAAACCACTTTTCGCACTTGTGTTGGTGCAGGAAACCACTTTTGCACTTGTATTAGTGTGGAAAAAACACTTTTTGCACTTGTGATAGTGTTTAAAAACCACTTTTCGCACTTGTGTTAGTGTTGAAAAACCACTTTTCGCACTTGTGTTGGTGCAGGAAACCACTTTTGCACTTGTATTTGTGTGGAAAAACCACTTTTCGCACTTGTGTTAGTGTTGAAAAACCACTTTTCGCACTTGTGTTAGTGTTGAAAAACCACTTTTCGCACTTGTGTTAGTGTTGAAAAACCACTTTTCGCACTTGTGTTGGTGCAGGAAACCACTTTTGCACTTGTATTAGTGTGGAAAAAACACTTTTCACACTTGTGTTGGTGTTGAAAAACCACTTTTCGCACTTGTGTTAGTGTTGAAAAACCACTTTTCGCACTTGTGTTGGTGCAGGAAGCCACTTTTGCACTTGTATTAGTGTGGAAAAACTACTTTTCGCACTTGTGTTAGTGTGAAAAACCACTTTTCGCACTTGTGTTAGTGTTGAAAAACCACTTTTCGCACTTGTGTTGGTGCAGGAAACCACTTTTGCACTTGTATTAGTGTGGAAAAAACACTTTTCGCACCTGTGTTAGTGTTGAAAAACCACTTTTCGCACTTGTGTTAGTGTTGAAAAACCACTTTTCGCACTTGTGTTGGTGCAGGAAACCACTTTTGCACTTGTATTAGTGTGGAAAAAAACACTTTTTGCACTTGCGATAGTGTTGAAAAACCACTTTTCGCACTTGTGTTAGTGTTGAAAAACCACTTTTCGCACTTGTGTTAGTGTTGAAAACCACTTTTCGCACTTGTGTTAGTGTTGAAAACCACTTTTCGCACTTGTGTTAGTGTAGAAAAACCACTTTCGCACTTGTGTTGGTGCAGGAAACCACTTTTGCACTTGTATTAGTGTGGAAAAAACTATTTTGCACTTGTGATAGTGTTGAAAAACCACTTTTCGCACTTGTGTTAGTGTTGAAAAACCACTTTTCGCACTTTTGTTAGTGTTGAAAAACCACTTTTCGCACTTGTGTTGGTGCAGGAAACCACTTTTGCACTTGTATTAGTGTGGACAAAAACACTTTGCGCACTTGTGTTAGTGTTGAAAAACCACTTTTCGCACTTGTGTTAGTGTTGAAAAACCACTTTTCGCACTTGTGTTAGTGTTGAAAAACCACTTTTCGCACTTGTGTTGGTGCAGGAAACCACTTTTGCACTTGTATTAGTGTGGAAAAACCACTTTTCGCACTGGTGTTAGTGTTGAAAAACCACTTTTCGCACTTGTGTTGGTGCAGGAAACCACTTTTGCACTTGTATTAGTGTGGAAAAAACCACTTTTTCGCACTTGTGTTAGTGTTGAAAAACCACTTTTCGCACTTGTGTTAGTGTTGAAAAACCACTTTTTCGCACTTGTGTTAGTGTTGAAAAACCACTTTTCGCACTTGTGTTGGTGCAGGAAACCACTTTTGCACTTGTATTAGTGTGAAAAAACACTTTTGCACTTGTGATAGTGTTGAAAAACCACTTTTAGCACTTGTGTTAGTGTTGAAAAACCACTTTTCGCACTTGTGTTAGTGTTGAAAAACCACTTTTCGCACTTGTGTTGGTGCAGGAAACCACTTTTGCACTTGTATTAGTGTGGAAAAACTATTTTGCACTTGTGATAGTGTTGAAAAACCACTTTTCGCACTTGTGTTAGTGTTGAAAAACCACTTTTCGCACTTGTGTTAGTGTTGAAAAACCACTTTTCGCACTTGTGTTGGTGCAGGAAACCACTTTTGCACTTGTATTAGTGTGGACAAAAACACTTTTTGCACTTGTGATAGTGTTGAAAAACCACTTTTCGCACTTGTGTTAGTGTTGAAAAACCACTTTTCGCACTTGTGTTGGTGCAGGAAACCACTTTTGCACTTGTATTAGTGTGGAAAAAACACCTTTCGCACTTGTGTTAGTGTTGAAAAACCACTTTTCGCACTTGTGTTAGTGTTGAAAAACCACTTTTCGCACTTGTTTTGGTGCAGGAAACCACTTTTGCACTTGTATTAGTGTGGAAAAAACACTTTTGCACTTGTGATAGTGTTGAAAAACACTTTTCGCACTTGTGTTAGTGTTGAAAAACCACTTTTCGGACTTGTGTTGGTGCAGGAAACCACTTTTGCACTTGTATTTGTGTGGAAAACCACTTTTCGCACTTGTGTTAGTGTTGAAAAACCACTTTTCGCACTTTTGTTAGTGTTGAAAAACCACTTTTCGCACTTGTGTTGGTGCAGGAAACCACTTTTGCACTTGTATTAGTGTGGACAAAAACACTTTGCGCACTTGTGTTAGTGTTGAAAAACCACTTTTCGCACTTGTGTTAGTGTTGAAAAACCACTTTTCGCACTTGTGTTAGTGTTGAAAAACCACTTTTCGCACTTGTGTTGGTGCAGGAAACCACTTTTGCACTTGTATTAGTGTGGAAAAACCACTTTTCGCACTGGTGTTAGTGTTGAAAACCACTTTTCGCACTTGTGTTGGTGCAGGAAACCACTTTTGCACTTGTATTAGTGTGGAAAAACCACTTTTCGCACTTGTGTTAGTGTTGAAAAACCACTTTTCGCACTTGTGTTAGTGTTGAAAAACCACTTTTCGCACTTGTGTTAGTGTTGAAAAACCACTTTTCGCACTTGTGTTGGTGCAGGAAACCACTTTTGCACTTGTATTAGTGTGAAAAAAACACTTTTTGCACTTGTGATAGTGTTGAAAAACCACTTTTAGCACTTGTGTTAGTGTTGAAAAACCACTTTCGCACTTTGTTAGTGTGAAAAACCACTTTTCGCACTTGTGTTGGTGCAGGAAACCACTTTTGCACTTGTATTAGTGTGGAAAAAACTATTTTTGCACTTGTGATAGTGTTGAAAAACACTTTTCGCACTTGTGTTAGTGTTGAAAAACCACTTTTCGCACTTGTGTTAGTGTTGAAAAACCACTTTTCGCACTTGTGTTGGTGCAGGAAACCACTTTTGCACTTGTATTAGTGTGGACAAAAACACTTTTTGCACTTGTGATAGTGTTGAAAAACCACTTTTCGCACTTGTGTTAGTGTTGAAAAACCACTTTTCGCACTTGTATTGGTGCAGGAAACCACTTTTGCACTTGTATTAGTGTGGAAAAACCACTTTTCGCACTTGTGTTAGTGTTGAAAAACCACTTTTCGCACTTGTGTTAGTGTTGAAAAACCACTTTTCGCACTTGTGTTAGTGTTGAAAAACCACTTTTCGCACTTGTGTTGGTGCAGGAAACCACTTTTGCACTTGTATTAGTGTGGAAAAAACACCTTTTCGCACTTGTGTTAGTGTTGAAAAACCACTTTTCGCACTTGTGTTAGTGTTGAAAAACCACTTTTCGCACTTGTGTTGGTGCAGGAAACCACTTTTGCACTTGTATTAGTGTGAAAAAACACTTTTCGCACTTGTGATAGTGTTGAAAAACCACTTTTCGCACTTGTGTTAGTGTTGAAAAACCACTTTTCGCACTTGTGTTGGTGCAGGAAACCACTTTTGCACTTGTATTTGTGTGGAAAAACCACTTTTCGCACTTGTGTTAGTGTTGAAAAACCACTTTTCGCACTTGTGTTAGTGTTGAAAAACCACTTTTCGCACTTGTGTTAGTGTTGAAAAACCACTTTTCGCACTTGTGTTGGTGCAGGAAACCACTTTTGCACTTGTATAGTGTGGAAAAAACACTTTTCGCACTTGTGTTGGTGTTGAAAAACCACTTTTCGCACTTGTGTTAGTGTTGAAAAACCACTTTTCGCACTTGTGTTGGTGCAGGAAACCACTTTTGCACTTGTATTAGTGTGGAAAAACACTTTTCGCACTTGTGTTATTGTTGAAAAACCACTTTTTCGCACTTGTGTTAGTGTGAAAAACCACTTTTCGCACTTGTGTTGGTGCAGGAAACCACTTTTGCACTTGTATTAGTGTGGAAAAAACACTTTTCGCACTTGTGATAGTGTTGAAAAACCACTTTTCGCACTTGTGTTAGTGTTGAAAAACCACTTTCGCACTTGTGTTGGTGCAGGAAACCACTTTTGCACTTTGTATTAGTGTGGAAAAAACACTTTTCGCACCTGTGTTAGTGTTGAAAAACCACTTTTCGCACTTGTGATAGTGTTGAAAAACCACTTTTTGCACTTGTTAGTGTTGAAAAACCACTTTTCGCACTTGTGTTGGTGCAGGAAACCACTTTTGCACTTGTATTTGTGTGGAAAAACCACTTTTCGCACTTGTGTTAGTGTTGAAAAACCACTTTTCGCACTTGTGTTAGTGTTGAAAAACCACTTTTCGCACTTGTGTTAGTGTTGAAAAACCACTTTTTCGCACTTGTGTTGGTGCAGGAAACCACTTTTGCACTTGTATTAGTGTGGAAAAATCACTTTTTCGCACTTGTGTTGGTGTTGAAAAACCACTTTTCGCACTTGTGTTAGTGTTGAAAAACCACTTTTCGCACTTGTGTTGGTGCAGGAAACCACTTTTGCACTTGTATTAGTGTGGAAAAACACTTGTACTTGTATTGTTGAAAAACCACTTTTTACACTTGTGTTAGTGTTGAAAACCACTTTTCGCACTTGTGTTGGTGCAGGAAACCACTTTTGCACTTGTATTAGTGTGGAAAAAACACTTTTTGCACTTGTGATAGTGTGAAAAAACCACTTTTCGCACTTGTGT
>NW_027619891.1:0-27056 GCF_964187855.1 Myxine glutinosa
CACTATCACAAGTGCAAAAAGTGTTTTTGCCACACTAATACAAGTGCAAAAGTGGTTTCCTGCACCAACACAAGTGAGAAAAGTGGTTTTTCAACACTAACACAAGTGCAAAAAGTGTTTTTTCCACAATAATACAAGTGCAAAAGTGGTTTCCTGCACCAACACAAGTGTGAAAAGTGGTTTTTCAACACTAACACAAGTGTGAAAAGTGGTTTTTCAACACTAACACAAGTGCGAAAAGTGTTTTTTCCACACTAATACAAGTGCAAAAGTGGTTTCCTGCACCAACACAAGTGCGAAAAGTGGTTTTTCAACACTAACGCAAGTGCGAAAAGTGGTTTTTCAACACTAACACAAGTGCGAAAAGTGGTTTTTCAACACTATCACAAGTGCAAAAAGTGTTTTTTCCACACTAATACAAGTGCAAAAGTGGTTTCCTGCACCAACACAAGTGCGAAAAGTGGTTTTTCAACACTAACACAAGTGCGAAAAGTGGTTTTTCAACACTATCACAAGTGCAAAAAGTGTTTTTTCAACACTAACACAGGTGCAAAAAGTGGTTTTTCAACACTAACACAAGTGCGAAAAGTGGTTTTTCAACACTATCACAAGTGCAAAAAGTGTTTTTTCCACACTAATACAAGTGCAAAAGTGGTTTCCTGCACCAACACAAGTGAGAAAAGTGGTTTTTCAACACTAACACAAGTGCAAAAAGTGTTTTTTCCACAATAATACAAGTGCAAAAGTGGTTTCCTGCACCAACACAAGTGTGAAAAGTGGTTTTTCAACACTAACATAAGTGCGAAAAGTGGTTTTTCAACACTAACACAAGTGCGAAAAGTGTTTTTTGCCACACTAATACAAGTGCAAAAGTGGTATCCTGGCGCCAACACAAGTGCGAAAAGTGGTTTTTCAACACTAACACAAGTGCGAAAAGTGATTTTTCAACACTAACACAAGTGCGAAAAGTGGTTTTTCAACACTATCACAAGTGCAAAAAGTGTTTTTTCCACACTAATACAAGTGCAAAAGTGGTTTCCTGCACCAACACAAGTGCGAAAAGTGGTTTTTCAACACGAACACAAGTGCGAAAAGTGGTTTTTCAACACGAACACAAGTGCGAAAAGTGGTTTTTCCACACTAACACAAGTGCGAAAAGTGGTTTTTCAACACTAACACAAGTGCGAAAAGTGGTTTTTCAACACTATCACAAGTGCAAAAAGTGTTTTTTTCCACACTAATACAAGTGCAAAAGTGTTTCCTGCACCAACACAAGTGCGATAAGTGGTTTTTCAACACTAACACAAGTGCGAAAAGTGGTTTTTCAACACTATCACAAGTGCAAAAAGTGTTTTTGCCACACTAATACAAGTGCAAAAGTGGTTTCCTGCACCAACACAAGTGAGAAAAGTGGTTTTTCAACACTAACACAAGTGCAAAAAGTGTTTTTTCCACAATAATACAAGTGCAAAAGTGGTTTCCTGCACCAACACAAGTGTGAAAAGTGGTTTTTCAACACTAACAACACAAGTGCGAAAAGTGGTTTTTCAACACTAACACAAGTGCGAAAAGTGTTTTTTCCACACTAATACAAGTGCAAAAGTGGTTTCCTGCACCAACACAAGTGCGAAAAGTGGTTTTTCAACACTAACACAAGTGCGAAAAGTGGTTTTTCAACACTAACACAAGTGCGAAAAGTGGTTTTTCAACACTATCACAAGTGCAAAAAGTGTTTTTTCCACACTAATACAAGTGCAAAAGTGGTTTCCTGCACCAACACAAGTGCGAAAAGTGGTTTTTCAACACTAACACAAGTGCGAAAAGTGGTTTTTCAACACTATCACAAGTGCAAAAAGTGTTTTTTCCACACTAATACAAGTGCAAAAGTGGTTTCCTGCACCAACACAAGTGCGAAAAGTGGTTTTTCAACACTAACACAAGTGCGAAAAGTGGTTTTTCAACAATAACACAAGTGCGAAAAGTGGTTTTTCAACACTATCACAAGTGCAAAAAGTAGTTTTTTCCACACTTATACAAGTGCAAAAGTGGTTTCCTGCACCAACACAGGTGCAAAAAGTGGTTTTTCAACACTAACACAAGTGCGAAAAGTGGTTTTTCAACACTAACAAAAGTGCGAAAAGTGGTTTTTCCACACTAATACAAGTTCAAAAGTGGTTTCCTGCACCAACACAAGTGCGAAAAGTGGTTTTTCAACACTAACACAAGTGCGAAAAGTGGTTTTGCAACACTATCACAAGTGCAAAAAGTGTTTTTTCCACACTAATACAAGTGCAAAAGTGGTTTTTCACACTAACACAAGTGCGAAAAGTGGTTTTTCAACACTAACACAAGTGCGAAAAGTGGTTTTTCAACACTAACACAAGTGCGAAAAGTGGTTTTTCCACACTAATACAAGTGCAAAAGTGGTTTCCTGCACCAACACAAGTGCGAAAAGTGGTTTTTCAACACTAACACAAGTGCGAAAAGTGGTTTTTCAACACTATCACAAGTGCAAAAAGTGTTTTTTCCACACTAATACAAGTGCAAAAGTGGTTTCCTGCACCAACACAAGTGCGAAAAGTGGTTTTTCAACACTAACACATGTGCGAAAAGTGGTTTTTCAACACTAACACAAGTGCGAAAAGTGTTTTTTCCACACTAATACAAGTGCAAAAGTGGTTTCCTGCACCAACACAAGTGCGAAAAGTGGTTTTTCAACACTAACACAAGTGCGAAAAGTGGTTTTTCAACACTAACACAAGTGCGAAAAGTGGTTTTTCAACACTAACACAAGTGCGAAAAGTGGTTTTTCAACACTAACACAAGTGCGAAAGTGGTTTTTCCACACTAATACAAGTGCAAAAGTGGTTTCCTGCACCAACACATGTGCGAAAAGTGGTTTTTCAACACTAACACAAGTGCGAAAAGTGGTTTTTCAACATTAACACAAGTGCGAAAAGTGGTTTTCCACACTAATACAAGTGCAAAAGTGGTTTCCTGCACCAACACAAGTGCGAAAAGTGGTTTTTCAACACTAACACAAGTGCGAAAAGTGGTTTTTCAACACTAACACAAGTGCGAAAAGTGGTTTTTCAACACTAACACAAGTGCGAAAAGTGGTTTTTCCACACTAATACAAGTGCAAAAGTGGTTTCCTGCACCAACACATGTGCGAAAAGTGGTTTTTCAACACTAACACAAGTGCGAAAAGTGGTTTTTCAACACTAACACAAGTGCGAAAAGTGGTTTTTCCACACTAATACAAGTGCAAAAGTGGTTTCCTGCACCAACACATGTGCGAAAAGTGGTTTTTCAACACTAACACAAGTGCGAAAAGTGGTTTTTCAACACTAACACAAGTGCGAAAAGTGGTTTTTCCACACTAATACAAGTGCAAAAGTGGTTTCCTGCACCAACACAAGTGCGATAAGTGGTTTTTCAACACTAACACAAGTGCGAAAAGTGGTTTTTCAACACTAACACAAGTGCGAAAAGTGTTTTTTCCACACTAATACAAGTGCAAAAGTGGTTTCCTGCACCAACACAAGTGGGAAAAGTGGATTTTCAACATGAACACAGGTGCGAAAAGTGGGTTTTCAACACAAACACAAGTGCGAAAAGTGGTTTCCTTTTCTAACACAAGTGCGAAAAGTGGTTTTTCAACACTAACACAAGTGTGAAAAGTGGTTTCCTTCACCAACACCAGTGCGAAAAGTGGTTTTTCAACACTAACACAAGTGCGAAAAGTGGTTTTTCAACACTATCACAAGTGCAAAAAGTGTTTTTTCAACACTAACACAGCTGCAAAAAGTGGTTTTTCAACACTAACACAAGTGCGAAAAGTGGTTTTTCCACACTAATACAAGTGCAAAAGTGGTTTCCTGCACCAACACAAGTGTGAAAAGTGGTTTTTCAACACTAACACAAGTGCGAAAAGTGGTTTTTCAACACTAACACAAGTGCGAAAAGTGGTTTTTTTAACACTAACACAAGTGCGAAAAGTGGTTTTTCCACACTAATACAAGTGCAAAAGTGGTTTCCTGCACCAACACAAGTGCGATAAGTGGTTTTTCAACACTAACACAAGTGCGAAAAGTGGTTTTTCAACACTATCACAAGTGCAAAAAGTGTTTTTTTCCACACTACTACAAGTGCAAAAGTGGTTTCCTGCACCAACACAAGTGAGAAAAGTGGTTTTTCAACAATAACACAAGTGCAAAAAGTGTTTTTTCCACAATAATACAAGTGCAAAGTTTCCTGCACCAACACAAGTGTGAAAAGTGGTTTTTCAACACTAACACAAGTGCGAAAAGTGGTTTTTCAACACTAACACAAGTGCGAAAAGTGTTTTTTCCACACTAATACAAGTGCAAAAGTGGTTTCCTGCACCAACACAAGTGCGAAAAGTGGTTTTTCAACACTAACACAAGTGCGAAAAGTGGTTTTTCAACACTAACACAAGTGCAAAAAGTGGTTTTTCAACACTATCACAAGTGCAAAAAGTGTTTTTTTCCACACTAATACAAGTGCAAAAGTGGTTTCCTGCACCAACACAAGTGCGAAAAGTGGTTTTTCAACACTAACACAAGTGCGAAAAGTGGTTTTTCAACACGATCACAAGTGCGAAAAGTGGTTTTTCCACACTAACACAAGTGCGAAAAGTGGTTTTTCAACACTAACACAAGTGCGAAAAGTGGTTTTTCAACACTAACACAAGTGCGAAAAGTGGTTTTTCAACACTAACACAAGTGTGAAAAGTGGTTTTTCAACACTAACACAAGTGCGAAAAGTGGTTTTTCAACACTAATACAAGTGCAAAAGTGGTTTCCTGCACCAACACAAGTGCGAAAAGTGGTTTTTCAACACTAACACAAGTGCGAAAAGTGGTTTTTCAACACTAACACAAGTGCGAAAAGTGGTTTTTCAACACTATCACAAGTGCAAAAAGTGTTTTTTTCCACACTTATACAAGTGCAAAAGTGGTTTCCTGCACCAACACAGGTGCAAAAAGTGGTTTTTCAACACTAACACAAGTGCGAAAAGTGGTTTTTCAACACTAACACAAGTGCGAAAGGTGTTTTTTCCACACTAATACAAGTGCAAAAGTGGTTTCCTGCACCAACACAAGTGCGAAAAGTGGTTTTTCAACACTAACACAAGTGCGAAAAGTGGTTTTTCAACACTATCACAAGTGCAAAAAGTGTTTTTTCCACACTAATACAAGTGCAAAAGTGGTTTCCTGCACCAACACAAGTGCAAAAAGTGGTTTTTCAACACTAACACATGTGCGAAAAGTGGTTTTCAACACCAGCACAAGTGCGAAAAGTGTTTTTTCCACACTAATACAAGTGCAAAAGTGGTTTCCTGCACCAACACAAGTGTGAAAAGTGGTTTTTCAACACTAACACAAGTGCGAAAAGTGGTTTTTCAACACTAACACAAGTGCGAAAAGTGTTTTTTCCACACTAATACAAGTGCAAAAGTGGTTTCCTGCACCAACACAAGTGTGAAAAGTGGTTTTTCAACACTAACACAAGTGCGAAAAGTGGTTTTTCAACACTAACACAAGTGCGAAAAGTGTTTTTTCCACACTAATACAAGTGCAAAAGTGGTTTCCTGCACCAACACAAGTGCGAAAAGTGGTTTTTCAACACTAACACAAGTGCGAAAAGTTGTTTTTCAACACTAACACAAGTGCGAAAAGTGTTTTTTCCACACTAATACAAGTGCAAAAGTGGTTTCCTGCACCAACACAAGTGTGAAAAGTGGTTTTTCAACACTAACACAAGTGCGAAAAGTGGTTTTTCAACACTAACACAAGTGCGAAAAGTGTTTTTTCCACACTAATACAAGTGCAAAAGTGGTTTCCTGCACCAACACAAGTGCGAAAAGTGGTTTTTCAACACTAACACAAGTGCGAAAAGTGGTTTTTCAACACTAACACAAGTGCGAAAAGTGGTTTTTCAACACTATCACAAGTGCAAAAAGTGTTTTTTCCACACTAATACAAGTGCAAAAGTGGTTTCCTGCACCAACACAAGTGCGAAAAGTGGTTTTTCAACACTAACACAAGTGCGAAAAGTGGTTTTTCAACACTATCACAAGTGCAAAAAGTGTTTTTTCCACACTAATACAAGTGCAAAAGTGGTTTCCTGCACCAACACAAGTGCGAAAAGTGGTTTTTCAACACTAACACAAGTGCGAAAAGTGGTTTTTCAACAATAACACAAGTGCGAAAAGTGGTTTTTCAACACTATCACAAGTGCAAAAAGTATTTTTTCCACACTTATACAAGTGCAAAAGTGGTTTCCTGCACCAACACAGGTGCAAAAAGTGGTTTTTCAACACTAACACAAGTGCGAAAAGTGGTTTTTCAACACTAACACAAGTGCGAAAAGTGGTTTTTCCACACTAATACAAGTTCAAAAGTGGTTTCCTGCACCAACACAAGTGCGAAAAGTGGTTTTTCAACACTAACACAAGTGCGAAAAGTGGTTTTTCAACACTATCACAAGTGCAAAAAGTGTTTTTTCCACACTAATACAAGTGCAAAAGTGGTTTTTCAACACTAACACAAGTGCGAAAAGTGGTTTTTCAACACTAACACAAGTGCGAAAAGTGGTTTTTCAACACTAACACAAGTGCGAAAAGTGGTTTTTCCACACTAATACAAGTGCAAAAGTGGTTTCCTGCACCAACACAAGTGCGAAAAGTGGTTTTTCAACACTAACACAAGTGCGAAAAGTGGTTTTTCAACACTAACACAAGTGCGAAAAGTGTTTTTTCCACACTAATACAAGTGCAAAAGTGGTTTCCTGCACCAACACAAGTGCTAAAAGTGGTTTTTCAACACTAACACAAGTGCGAAAAGTTGTTTTCAACACTAACACAAGTGCGAAAAGTGTTTTTTCCACACTAATACAAGTGCAAAAGTGGTTTCCTGCACCAACACAAGTGTGAAAAGTGGTTTTTCAACACTAACACAAGTGCGAAAAGTGGTTTTTCAACACTAACACAAGTGCGAAAAGTGTTTTTTCCACACTAATACAAGTGCAAAAGTGGTTTCCCTGCACCAACACAAGTGCGAAAAGTGGTTTTTCAACACTATCACAAGTGCGAAAAGTGGTTTTTCCACACTTATACAAGTGCAAAAGTGGTTTTTCAACACTATCACAAGTGCGAAAAGTGGTTTTTCCACTCTAATACAAGTGCAAAAGTGGTTTCCTGCACCAACACAAGTGCGAAAAGTGGTTTTTCAACACTAACACAAGTGCGAAAAGTGGTTTTTCAACACGATCACAAGTGCAAAAAGTGTTTTTTCAACACTAACACAGGTGCAAAAAGTGGTTTTTCAACACTAACACAAGTGCGAAAAGTGGTTTTTCAACACGATCACAAGTGCAAAAAGTGTTTTTTCAACACCAACACAAGTGCGATAAGTGGTTTTTCAACACTAACACAAGTGCGAAAAGTGGTTTTTCAACACTATCACAAGTGCAAAAAGTGTTTTTTCCACACTACTACAAGTGCAAAAGTGGTTTCCTGCACCAACACAAGTGGGAAAAGTGGATTTTCAACATGAACACAGGTGCGAAAAGTGGGTTTTCAACACAAACACAAGTGCGAAAAGTGGTTTCCTTTTCTAACACAAGTGCGAAAAGTGGTTTTTCAACACTAACACAAGTGTGAAAAGTGGTTTCCTTCACCAACACCAGTGCGAAAAGTGGTTTTTCAACACTAACACAAGTGCGAAAAGTGGTTTTTCAACACTATCACAAGTGCAAAAAGTGTTTTTTCAACACTAACACAGCTGCAAAAAGTGGTTTTTCAACACTAACACAAGTGCGAAAAGTGGTTTTTCCACACTAATACAAGTGCAAAAGTGGTTTCCTGCACCAACACAAGTGTGAAAAGTGGTTTTTCAACACTAACACAAGTGCGAAAAGTGGTTTTTCAACACTAACACAAGTGCGGAAAGTGGTTTTTTAACACTAACACAAGTGCGAAAAGTGGTTTTTCCACACTAATACAAGTGCAAAAGTGGTTTCCTGCACCAACACAAGTGCGATAAGTGGTTTTTCAACACTAACACAAGTGCGAAAAGTGGTTTTTCAACACTATCACAAGTGCAAAAAGTGTTTTTTCCACACTACTACAAGTGCAAAAGTGGTTTCCTGCACCAACACAAGTGAGAAAAGTGGTTTTTCAACAATAACACAAGTGCAAAAAGTGTTTTTTCCACAATAATACAAGTGCAAAAGTGGTTTCCTGCACCAACACAAGTGTGAAAAGTGGTTTTTCAACACTAACACAAGTGCGAAAAGTGGTTTTTCAACACTAACACAAGTGCGAAAAGTGTTTTTTCCACACTAATACAAGTGCAAAAGTGGTTTCCTGCACCAACACAAGTGCGAAAAGTGGTTTTTCAACACTAACACAAGTGCGAAAAGTGGTTTTTCAACACTAACACAAGTGCAAAAAGTGGTTTTTCAACACTATCACAAGTGCAAAAAGTGTTTTTTCCACACTAATACAAGTGCAAAAGTGGTTTCCTGCACCAACACAAGTGCGAAAAGTGGTTTTTCAACACTAACACAAGTGCGAAAAGTGGTTTTTCAACACGATCACAAGTGCGAAAAGTGGTTTTTCCACACTAACACAAGTGCGAAAAGTGGTTTTTCAACACTAACACAAGTGCGAAAAGTGGTTTTTCAACACTAACACAAGTGCGAAAAGTGGTTTTTCAACACTAACACAAGTGCGAAAAGTGGTTTTTCAACACTAACACAAGTGCGAAAAGTGGTTTTTCAACACTAATACAAGTGCAAAAGTGGTTTCCTGCACCAACACAAGTGCGAAAAGTGGTTTTTCAACACTAACACAAGTGCGAAAAGTGGTTTTTCAACACTAACACAAGTGCGAAAAGTGGTTTTTCAACACTATCACAAGTGCAAAAAGTGTTTTTTCCACACTTATACAAGTGCAAAAGTGGTTTCCTGCACCAACACAGGTGCAAAAAGTGGTTTTTCAACACTAACACAAGTGCGAAAAGTGGTTTTTCAACACTAACACAAGTGCGAAAAGTGTTTTTTCCACACTAATACAAGTGCAAAAGTGGTTTCCTGCACCAACACAAGTGCGAAAAGTGGTTTTTCAACACTAACACAAGTGCGAAAAGTGGTTTTTCAACACTATCACAAGTGCAAAAAGTGTTTTTTCCACACTAATACAAGTGCAAAAGTGGTTTCCTGCACCAACACAAGTGCAAAAAGTGGTTTTTCAACACTAACACAAGTGCGAAAAGTGGTTTTCAACACCAGCACAAGTGCGAAAAGTGTTTTTTCCACACTAATACAAGTGCAAAAGTGGTTTCCTGCACCAACACAAGTGTGAAAAGTGGTTTTTCAACACTAACACAAGTGCGAAAAGTGGTTTTTCAACACTAATATAAGTGCGAAAAGTGTTTTTTCCACACTAATACAAGTGCAAAAGTGGTTTCCTGCACCAACACAAGTGCTAAAAGTGGTTTTTCAACACTAACACAAGTGCGAAAAGTTGTTTTTCAACACTAACACAAGTGCGAAAAGTGTTTTTTCCACACTAATACAAGTGCAAAAGTGGTTTCCTGCACCAACACAAGTGTGAAAAGTGGTTTTTCAACACTAACACAAGTGCGAAAAGTGGTTTTTCAACACTAACACAAGTGCGAAAAGTGTTTTTTCCACACTAATACAAGTGCAAAAGTGGTTTCCTGCACCAACACAAGTGCGAAAAGTGGTTTTTCAACACTATCACAAGTGCGAAAAGTGGTTTTTCCACACTTATACAAGTGCAAAAGTGGTTTTTCAACACTATCACAAGTGCGAAAAGTGGTTTTTCCACTCTAATACAAGTGCAAAAGTGGTTTCCTGCACCAACACAAGTGCGAAAAGTGGTTTTTCAACACTAACACAAGTGCGAAAAGTGGTTTTTCAACACGAACACAAGTGCGAAAAGTGGTTTTTCCACACTAACATAAGTGCGAAAAGTGGTTTTTCAACACTAACACAAGTGCGAAAAGTGGTTTTTCAACACTAACACAAGTGCGAAAAGTGGTTTTTCAACACTAACACAAGTGCGAAAAGTGGTTTTTCAACACTAACACAAGTGCGAAAAGTAGTTTTTCCACACTAATACAAGTGCAAAAGTGGTTTCCTGCACCAACACAAGTGCGAAAAGTGGTTTTTCAACACTAACACAAGTGCGAAAAGTGGTTTTTCAACACGATCACAAGTGCAAAAAGTGTTTTTTCAACACTAACACAGGTGCAAAAAGTGGTTTTTCAACACTAACACAAGTGCGAAAAGTGGTTTTTCAACACTATCACAAGTGCAAAAAGTGTTTTTTCCACACTAATACAAGTGCAAAAGTGGTTTCCTGCACCAACACAAGTGAGAAAAGTGGTTTTTCAACACTAACACAAGTGCAAAAAGTGTTTTTTCCACAATAATACAAGTGCAAAAGTGGTTTCCTGCACCAACACAAGTGTGAAAAGTGGTTTTTCAACACTAACATAAGTGCGAAAAGTGGTTTTTCAACACTAACACAAGTGCGAAAAGTGTTTTTGCCACACTAATACAAGTGCAAAAGTGGTTTCCTGCACCAACACAAGTGCGAAAAGTGGTTTTCAAACACTAACACAAGTGCGAAAAGTGGTTTTTCAACACTAACACAAGTGCGAAAAGTGGTTTTTCAACACTATCACAAGTGCAAAAAGTGTTTTTTCCACACTAATACAAGTGTAAAAGTGGTTTCCTGCACCAACACAAGTGCGAAAAGTGGTTTTTCAACACTAACACAAGTGCGAAAAGTGGTTTTTCAACACGAACACAAGTGCGAAAAGTGGTTTTTCCACACTAACACAAGTGCGAAAAGTGGTTTTTCAACACTAACACAAGTGCGAAAAGTGGTTTTTCAACACTAACACAAGTGCGAAAAGTGGTTTTTCCACACTAATACAAGTGCAAAAGTGGTTTCCTGCACCAACACAAGTGCGATAAGTGGTTTTTCAACACTAACACAAGTGCGAAAAGTGGTTTTTCAACACTAACACAAGTGCGAAAAGTGGTTTTTCAACACTAACACAAGTGCGAAAAGTGGTTTTTCCACACTAATACAAGTGCAAAAGTGGTTTCCTGCACCAACACAAGTGCGATAAGTGGTTTTTCAACAATAACACAAGTGCGAAAAGTGGTTTTTCAACACTAACACAAGTGCGAAAAGTGTTTTTTCCACACTAATACAAGTGCAAAAGTGGTTTCCTGCACCAACACAAGTGGGAAAAGTGGATTTTCAACATGAACACAGGTGCGAAAAGTGGGTTTTCAACACAAACACAAGTGCGAAAAGTGGTTTCCTTTTCTAACACAAGTGCGAAAAGTGGTTTTTCAACACTAACACAAGTGTGAAAAGTGGTTTCCTTCACCAACACCAGTGCGAAAAGTGGTTTTTCAACACTAACACAAGTGCGAAAAGTGGTTTTTCAACACTATCACAAGTGCAAAAAGTGTTTTTTCAACACTAACACAGCTGCAAAAAGTGGTTTTTCAACACTAACACAAGTGCGAAAAGTGGTTTTTCCACACTAATACAAGTGCAAAAGTGGTTTCCTGCACCAACACAAGTGTGAAAAGTGGTTTTTCAACACTAACACAAGTGCGAAAAGTGGTTTTTCAACACTAACACAAGTGCGGAAAGTGGTTTTTTAACACTAACACAAGTGCGAAAAGTGGTTTTTCCACACTAATACAAGTGCAAAAGTGGTTTCCTGCACCAACACAAGTGCGATAAGTGGTTTTTCAACACTAACACAAGTGCGAAAAGTGGTTTTTCAACACTATCACAAGTGCAAAAAGTGTTTTTTCCACACTACTACAAGTGCAAAAGTGGTTTCCTGCACCAACACAAGTGAGAAAAGTGGTTTTTCAACAATAACACAAGTGCAAAAAGTGTTTTTTCCACAATAATACAAGTGCAAAAGTGGTTTCCTGCACCAACACAAGTGTGAAAAGTGGTTTTTCAACACTAACACAAGTGCGAAAAGTGGTTTTTCAACACTAACACAAGTGCGAAAAGTGTTTTTTCCACACTAATACAAGTGCAAAAGTGGTTTCCTGCACCAACACAAGTGCGAAAAGTGGTTTTTCAACACTAACACAAGTGCGAAAAGTGGTTTTTCAACACTAACACAAGTGCAAAAAGTGGTTTTTCAACACTATCACAAGTGCAAAAAGTGTTTTTTCCACACTAATACAAGTGCAAAAGTGGTTTCCTGCACCAACACAAGTGCGAAAAGTGGTTTTTCAACACTAACACAAGTGCGAAAAGTGGTTTTTCAACACGATCACAAGTGCGAAAAGTGGTTTTTCCACACTAACACAAGTGCGAAAAGTGGTTTTTCAACACTAACACAAGTGCGAAAAGTGGTTTTTCAACACTAACACAAGTGCGAAAAGTGGTTTTTCAACACTAACACAAGTGCGAAAAGTGGTTTTTCAACACTAACACAAGTGCGAAAAGTGGTTTTTCAACACTAATACAAGTGCAAAAGTGGTTTCCTGCACCAACACAAGTGCGAAAAGTGGTTTTTCAACACTAACACAAGTGCGAAAAGTGGTTTTTCAACACTAACACAAGTGCGAAAAGTGGTTTTTCAACACTATCACAAGTGCAAAAAGTGTTTTTTCCACACTTATACAAGTGCAAAAGTGGTTTCCTGCACCAACACAGGTGCAAAAAGTGGTTTTTCAACACTAACACAAGTGCGAAAAGTGGTTTTTCAACACTAACACAAGTGCGAAAAGTGTTTTTTCCACACTAATACAAGTGCAAAAGTGGTTTCCTGCACCAACACAAGTGCGAAAAGTGGTTTTTCAACACTAACACAAGTGCGAAAAGTGGTTTTTCAACACTATCACAAGTGCAAAAAGTGTTTTTTCCACACTAATACAAGTGCAAAAGTGGTTTCCTGCACCAACACAAGTGCAAAAAGTGGTTTTTCAACACTAACACAAGTGCGAAAAGTGGTTTTCAACACCAGCACAAGTGCGAAAAGTGTTTTTTCCACACTAATACAAGTGCAAAAGTGGTTTCCTGCACCAACACAAGTGTGAAAAGTGGTTTTTCAACACTAACACAAGTGCAAAAAGTGGTTTTTCAACACTAACACAAGTGCGAAAAGTGTTTTTTCCACACTAATACAAGTGCAAAAGTGGTTTCCTGCACCAACACAAGTGCTAAATGTGGTTTTTCAACACTAACACAAGTGCGAAAAGTTGTTTTTCAACACTAACACAAGTGCGAAAAGTGTTTTTTCCACACTAATACAAGTGCAAAAGTGGTTTCCTGCACCAACACAAGTGTGAAAAGTGGTTTTTCAACACTAACACAAGTGCGAAAAGTGGTTTTTCAACACTAACACAAGTGCGAAAAGTGTTTTTTCCACACTAATACAAGTGCAAAAGTGGTTTCCTGCACCAACACAAGTGCGAAAAGTGGTTTTTCAACACTATCACAAGTGCGAAAAGTGGTTTTTCCACACTTATACAAGTGCAAAAGTGGTTTTTCAACACTATCACAAGTGCGAAAAGTGGTTTTTCCACTCTAATACAAGTGCAAAAGTGGTTTCCTGCACCAACACAAGTGCGAAAAGTGGTTTTTCAACACTAACACAAGTGCGAAAAGTGGTTTTTCAACACGAACACAAGTGCGAAAAGTGGTTTTTCCACACTAACATAAGTGCGAAAAGTGGTTTTTCAACACTAACACAAGTGCGAAAAGTGGTTTTTCAACACTAACACAAGTGCGAAAAGTGGTTTTTCAACACTAACACAAGTGCGAAAAGTGGTTTTTCAACACTAACACAAGTGCGAAAAGTAGTTTTTCCACACTAATACAAGTGCAAAAGTGGTTTCCTGCACCAACACAAGTGCGAAAAGTGGTTTTTCAACACTAACACAAGTGCGAAAAGTGGTTTTTCAACACGATCACAAGTGCAAAAAGTGTTTTTTCAACACTAACACAGGTGCAAAAAGTGGTTTTTCAACACTAACACAAGTGCGAAAAGTGGTTTTTCAACACGATCACAAGTGCAAAAAGTGTTTTTTCAACACCAACACAAGTGCGATAAGTGGTTTTTCAACACTAACACAAGTGCGAAAAGTGGTTTTTCAACACTATCACAAGTGCAAAAAGTGTTTTTTCCACACTACTACAAGTGCAAAAGTGGTTTCCTGCACCAACACAAGTGAGAAAAGTGGTTTTTCAACAATAACACAAGTGCAAAAAGTGTTTTTTCCACAATAATACAAGTGCAAAAGTGGTTTCCTGCACCAACACAAGTGCGAAAAGTGGTTTTTCAACACTAACACAAGTGCGAAAAGTGTTTTTTCCACACTAATACAAGTGCAAAAGTGGTTTCCTGCACCAACACAAGTGCGAAAAGTGGTTTTTCAACACTAACACAAGTGCGAAAAGTGGTTTTTCAACACTAACACAAGTGCAAAAAGTGGTTTTTCAACACTATCACAAGTGCAAAAAGTGTTTTTTCCACACTAATACAAGTGCAAAAGTGGTTTCCTGCACCAACACAAGTGCGAAAAGTGGTTTTTCAACACTAACACAAGTGCGAAAAGTGGTTTTTCAACACGATCACAAGTGCGAAAAGTGGTTTTTCCACACTAACACAAGTGCGAAAAGTGGTTTTTCAACACTAACACAAGTGCGAAAAGTGGTTTTTCAACACTAACACAAGTGCGAAAAGTGGTTTTTCAACACTAACACAAGTGCGAAAAGTGGTTTTTCAACACTAACACAAGTGCGAAAAGTGGTTTTTCAACACTAATACAAGTGCAAAAGTGGTTTCCTGCACCAACACAAGTGCGAAAAGTGGTTTTTCAACACTAACACAAGTGCGAAAAGTGGTTTTTCAACACTAACACAAGTGCGAAAAGTGGTTTTTCAACACTATCACAAGTGCAAAAAGTGTTTTTTCCACACTTATACAAGTGCAAAAGTGGTTTCCTGCACCAACACAGGTGCAAAAAGTGGTTTTTCAACACTAACACAAGTGCGAAAAGTGGTTTTTCAACACTAACACAAGTGCGAAAAGTGTTTTTTCCACACTAATACAAGTGCAAAAGTGGTTTCCTGCACCAACACAAGTGCGAAAAGTGGTTTTTCAACACTAACACAAGTGCGAAAAGTGGTTTTTCAACACTATCACAAGTGCAAAAAGTGTTTTTTCCACACTAATACAAGTGCAAAAGTGGTTTCCTGCACCAACACAAGTGCAAAAAGTGGTTTTTCAACACTAACACAAGTGCGAAAAGTGGTTTTCAACACCAGCACAAGTGCGAAAAGTGTTTTTTCCACACTAATACAAGTGCAAAAGTGGTTTCCTGCACCAACACAAGTGTGAAAAGTGGTTTTTCAACACTAACACAAGTGCGAAAAGTGGTTTTTCAACACTAACACAAGTGCGAAAAGTGTTTTTTCCACACTAATACAAGTGCCAAAGTGGTTTCCTGCACCAACACAAGTGCTAAAAGTGGTTTTTCAACACTAACACAAGTGCGAAAAGTTGTTTTTCAACACTAACACAAGTGCGAAAAGTGTTTTTTCCACACTAATACAAGTGCAAAAGTGGTTTCCTGCACCAACACAAGTGTGAAAAGTGGTTTTTCAACACTAACACAAGTGCGAAAAGTGGTTTTTCAACACTAACACAAGTGCGAAAAGTGGTTTTTCAACACTATCACAAGTGCAAAAAGTGTTTTTTCCACACTTATACAAGTGCAAAAGTGGTTTCCTGCACCAACACAGGTGCAAAAAGTGGTTTTTCAACACTAACACAAGTGCGAAAAGTGGTTTTTCAACACTAACACAAGTGCGAAAAGTGTTTTTTCCACACTAATACAAGTGCAAAAGTGGTTTCCTGCACCAACACAAGTGCGAAAAGTGGTTTTTCAACACTAACACAAGTGCGAAAAGTGGTTTTTCAACACTATCACAAGTGCAAAAAGTGTTTTTTCCACACTAATACAAGTGCAAAAGTGGTTTCCTGCACCAACACAAGTGCAAAAAGTGGTTTTTCAACACTAACACAAGTGCGAAAAGTGGTTTTCAACACCAGCACAAGTGCGAAAAGTGTTTTTTCCACACTAATACAAGTGCAAAAGTGGTTTCCTGCACCAACACAAGTGTGAAAAGTGGTTTTTCAACACTAACACAAGTGCGAAAAGTGGTTTTTCAACACTAACACAAGTGCGAAAAGTGTTTTTTCCACACTAATACAAGTGCAAAAGTGGTTTCCTGCACCAACACAAGTGCTAAATGTGGTTTTTCAACACTAACACAAGTGCGAAAAGTTGTTTTTCAACACTAACACAAGTGCGAAAAGTGTTTTTTCCACACTAATACAAGTGCAAAAGTGGTTTCCTGCACCAACACAAGTGTGAAAAGTGGTTTTTCAACACTAACACAAGTGCGAAAAGTGGTTTTTCAACACTAACACAAGTGCGAAAAGTGTTTTTTCCACACTAATACAAGTGCAAAAGTGGTTTCCTGCACCAACACAAGTGCGAAAAGTGGTTTTTCAACACTATCACAAGTGCGAAAAGTGGTTTTTCCACACTTATACAAGTGCAAAAGTGGTTTTTCAACACTATCACAAGTGCGAAAAGTGGTTTTTCCACTCTAATACAAGTGCAAAAGTGGTTTCCTGCACCAACACAAGTGCGAAAAGTGGTTTTTCAACACTAACACAAGTGCGAAAAGTGGTTTTTCAACACGAACACAAGTGCGAAAAGTGGTTTTTCCACACTAACATAAGTGCGAAAAGTGGTTTTTCAACACTAACACAAGTGCGAAAAGTGGTTTTTCAACACTAACACAAGTGCGAAAAGTGGTTTTTCAACACTAACACAAGTGCGAAAAGTGGTTTTTCAACACTAACACAAGTGCGAAAAGTAGTTTTTCCACACTAATACAAGTGCAAAAGTGGTTTCCTGCACCAACACAAGTGCGAAAAGTGGTTTTTCAACACTAACACAAGTGCGAAAAGTGGTTTTTCAACACGATCACAAGTGCAAAAAGTGTTTTTTCAACACTAACACAGGTGCAAAAAGTGGTTTTTCAACACTAACACAAGTGCGAAAAGTGGTTTTTCAACACGATCACAAGTGCAAAAAGTGTTTTTTCAACACCAACACAAGTGCGATAAGTGGTTTTTCAACACTAACACAAGTGCGAAAAGTGGTTTTTCAACACTATCACAAGTGCAAAAAGTGTTTTTTCCACACTACTACAAGTGCAAAAGTGGTTTCCTGCACCAACACAAGTGAGAAAAGTGGTTTTTCAACAATAACACAAGTGCAAAAAGTGTTTTTTCCACAATAATACAAGTGCAAAAGTGGTTTCCTGCACCAACACAAGTGTGAAAAGTGGTTTTTCAACACTAACACAAGTGCGAAAAGTGGTTTTTCAACACTAACACAAGTGCGAAAAGTGTTTTTTCCACACTAATACAAGTGCAAAAGTGGTTTCCTGCACCAACACAAGTGCGAAAAGTGGTTTTTCAACACTAACACAAGTGCGAAAAGTGGTTTTTCAACACTAACACAAGTGCAAAAAGTGGTTTTTCAACACTATCACAAGTGCAAAAAGTGTTTTTTCCACACTAATACAAGTGCAAAAGTGGTTTCCTGCACCAACACAAGTGCGAAAAGTGGTTTTTCAACACTAACACAAGTGCGAAAAGTGGTTTTTCAACACGATCACAAGTGCGAAAAGTGGTTTTTCCACACTAACACAAGTGCGAAAAGTGGTTTTTCAACACTAACACAAGTGCGAAAAGTGGTTTTCAACACCAGCACAAGTGCGAAAAGTGTTTTTTCCACACTAATACAAGTGCAAAAGTGGTTTCCTGCACCAACACAAGTGCGAAAAGTGGTTTTTCAACACTAACACAAGTGCGAAAAGTGGTTTTTCAACACTAACACAAGTGCGAAAAGTGGTTTTTCAACACTAACACAAGTGCGAAAAGTGGTTTTTCAACACTAACACAAGTGCGAAAAGTGGTTTTTCAACACTAATACAAGTGCAAAAAGTGTTTTTTCCACACTAATACAAGTGCAAAAGTGGTTTCCTGCACCAACACAAGTGTGAAAAGTGGTTTTTCAACACTAACACAAGTGCGAAAAGTGGTTTTTCAACACTAACACAAGTGCGAAAAGTGTTTTTTCCACACTAATACAAGTGCAAAAGTGGTTTCCTGCACCAACACAAGTGCGAAAAGTGGTTTTTCAACACTATCACAAGTGCGAAAAGTGGTTTTTCCACACTTATACAAGTGCAAAAGTGGTTTTTCAACACTATCACAAGTGCGAAAAGTGGTTTTTCCACTCTAATACAAGTGCAAAAGTGGTTTCCTGCACCAACACAAGTGCGAAAAGTGGTTTTTCAACACTAACACAAGTGCGAAAAGTGGTTTTTCAACACTAACACAAGTGCGAAAAGTGGTTTTTCAACACTATCACAAGTGCAAAAAGTGTTTTTTCCACACTAATACAAGTGCAAAAGTGGTTTCCTGCACCAACACAAGTGCGAAAAGTGGTTTTTCAACACTAACACAAGTGCGAAAAGTGGTTTTTCAACACTATCACAAGTGCAAAAAGTGTTTTTTCCACACTAATAATGTGCAAAAGTGGTTTCCTGCACCAACACAAGTGCGAAAAGTGGTTTTTCAACACTAACACAAGTGCGAAAAGTGGTTTTTCAACATTAACAGAAGTGCGAAAAGTGGTTTTTCAACACTATCACAAGTGCAAAAAGTGTTTTTTCCACACTAATACAAGTGCAAAAGTGGTTTCCTGCACCAACACAAGTGCGAAAAGTGGTTTTTCAACACGAACACAAGTGCGAAAAGTGGTTTTTCAACACGAACACAAGTGCGAAAAGTGGTTTTTCCACACTAATACAAGTGCAAAAGTGGTTTCCTGCACCAACACAAGTGCGATAAGTGGTTTTTCAACACTAACACAAGTGCGAAAAGTGGTTTTTCAACACTAACACAAGTGCGAAAAGTGTTTTTTCCACACTAATACAAGTGCAAAAGTGGTTTCCTGCACCAACACAAGTGGGAAAAGTGGATTTTCAACATGAACACAGGTGCGAAAAGTGGGTTTTCAACACAAACACAAGTGCGAAAAAGTGGTTTCCTTTTCTAACACAAGTGCGAAAAGTGGTTTTTCAACACTAACACAAGTGTGAAAAGTGGTTTCCTTCACCAACACCAGTGCGAAAAGTGGTTTTTCAACACTAACACAAGTGCGAAAAAGTGGTTTTTCAACACTATCACAAGTGCAAAAAGTGTTTTTTCAACACTAACACAGCTGCAAAAAGTGGTTTTTCAACACTAACACAAGTGCGAAAAGTGGTTTTTCCACACTAATACAAGTGCAAAAGTGGTTTCCTGCACCAACACAAGTGTGAAAAGTGGTTTTTTCAACACTAACACAAGTGCGAAAAGTGGTTTTTCAACACTAACACAAGTGCGGAAAGTGGTTTTTTAACACTAACACAAGTGCGAAAAGTGGTTTTTCCACACTAATACAAGTGCAAAAGTGGTTTCCTGCACCAACACAAGTGCGATAAGTGGTTTTTCAACACTAACACAAGTGCGAAAAGTGGTTTTTCAACACTATCACAAGTGCAAAAAGTGTTTTTTCCACACTACTACAAGTGCAAAAGTGGTTTCCTGCACCAACACAAGTGTG
Organism: Myxine glutinosa; assembly: GCF_964187855.1. Lineage (NCBI taxonomy): Eukaryota > Metazoa > Chordata > Myxini > Myxiniformes > Myxinidae > Myxine > Myxine glutinosa. The sequence goes on from NW_027619891.1 coordinate 19,815, forward strand.
AAAAGTGGTTTTTCAACACTAACACAAGTGCGAAAAGTGGTTTTTCAACACTAACACAAGTGCGAAAAGTGTTTTTTCCACACTAATACAAGTGCAAAAGTGGTTTCCTGCACCAACACAAGTGCTAAAAGTGGTTTTTCAACACTAACACAAGTGCGAAAAGTTGTTTTTCAACACTAACACAAGTGCGAAAAGTGTTTTTTCCACACTAATACAAGTGCAAAAGTGGTTTCCTGCGCCAACACAAGTGTGAAAAGTGGTTTTTCAACACTAACACAAGTGCGAAAAGTGGTTTTTCAACACTAACACAAGTGCGAAAAGTGTTTTTTCCACACTAATACAAGTGCAAAAGTGGTTTCCTGCACCAACACAAGTGCGAAAAGTGGTTTTTCAACACTATCACAAGTGCGAAAAGTGGTTTTTCCACACTTATACAAGTGCAAAAGTGGTTTTTCAACACTATCACAAGTGCGAAAAGTGGTTTTTCCACTCTAATACAAGTGCAAAAGGGGTTTCCTGCACCAACACAAGTGCGAAAAGTGGTTTTTCAACACTAACACAAGTGCGAAAAGTGGTTTTTCAACACGAACACAAGTGCGAAAAAGTGGTTTTTCCACACTAACATAAGTGCGAAAAGTGGTTTTTCAACACTAACACAAGTGCGAAAAGTGGTTTTTTCACACTAACACAAGTGCGAAAAGTGGTTTTTCAACACTAACACAAGTGCGAAAAAGTGGTTTTTCAACACTAACACAAGTGCGAAAAGTAGTTTTTCCACACTAATACAAGTGCAAAAGTGGTTTCCTGCACCAACACAAGTGCGAAAAGTGGTTTTTCAACACTAACACAAGTGCGAAAAGTGGTTTTTCAACACGATCACAAGTGCAAAAAGTGTTTTTTCAACACTAACACAGGTGCAAAAAGTGGTTTTTCAACACTAACACAAGTGCGAAAAGTGGTTTTTCAACACTATCACAAGTGCAAAAAGTGTTTTTTTCCACACTAATACAAGTGCAAAAGTGGTTTCCTGCACCAACACAAGTGAGAAAAGTGGTTTTTCAACACTAACACAAGTGCAAAAAGTGTTTTTTCCACAATAATACAAGTGCAAAAGTGGTTTCCTGCACCAACACAAGTGTGAAAAGTGGTTTTTCAACACTAACATAAGTGCGAAAAGTGGTTTTTCAACACTAACACAAGTGCGAAAAGTGTTTTTGCCACACTAATACAAGTGCAAAAGTGGTTTCCTGCACCAACACAAGTGCGAAAAGTGGTTTTCAAACACTAACACAAGTGCAAAAAGTGGTTTTTCAACACTAACACAAGTGCGAAAAGTGGTTTTTCAACACTATCACAAGTGCAAAAAGTGTTTTTTCCACACTAATACAAGTGTAAAAGTGGTTTCCTGCACCAACACAAGTGGCGAAAAGTGGTTTTTCAACACTAACACAAGTGCGAAAAGTGGTTTTTTCAACACGAACACAAGTGCGAAAAGTGGTTTTTCCACACTAACACAAGTGCGAAAAGTGGTTTTTCAACACTAACACAAGTGCGAAAAGTGGGTTTTTTCAATACTAACACAAGTGCGAAAAAGTGGTTTTTCCACACTAATACAAGTGCAAAAGTGGTTTCCTGCACCAACTCACAAGTGCGATAAGTGGTTTTTCAACACTAACACAAGTGCGAAAAGTGGTTTTTCAACACTAACACAAGTGCGAAAAAGTGGTTTTTCAACACTAACACAAGTGCGAAAAGTGGTTTTTCCACACTAATACAAGTGCAAAAGTGGTTTCCTGCACCAACACAAGTGCGATAAGTGGTTTTTCAACAATAACACAAGTGCGAAAAGTGGTTTTTCAACACTAACACAAGTGCGAAAAGTGTTTTTTCCACACTAATACAAGTGCAAAAGTGGTTTCCTGCACCAACACAAGTGGGAAAAGTGGATTTTCAACATGAACACAGGTGCGGAAAGTGGGTTTTTCAACACAAACACAAGTGCGAAAAGTGGTTTCCTTTTCTAACACAAGTGCGAAAAGTGGTTTTTCAACACTAACACAAGTGTGAAAAGTGGTTTCCTTCACCAACACCAGTGCGAAAAGTGGTTTTTCAACACTAACACAAGTGCGAAAAAGTGGTTTTTCAACACTATCACAAGTGCAAAAAGTGTTTTTTCAACACTAACACAGCTGCAAAAAGTGGTTTTTTCAACACTAACACAAGTGCGAAAAGTGGTTTTTCCACACTAATACAAGTGCAAAAGTGGTTTCCTGCACCAACACAAGTGTGAAAAGTGGTTTTTCAACACTAACACAAGTGCGAAAAGTGGTTTTTCAACACTAACACAAGTGCGGAAAGTGGTTTTTTAACACTAACACAAGTTGCGAAAAGTGGTTTTTCCACACTAATACAAGTGCAAAAGTGGTTTTCCTGCACCAACACAAGTGCGATAAGTGGTTTTTCAACACTAACACAAGTGCGAAAAGTGGTTTTTTTCAACACTATCACAAGTGCAAAAAGTGTTTTTTTCCACACTACTACAAGTGCAAAAGTGGTTTCCTGCACCAACACAAGTGAGAAAAGTGGTTTTTCAACAATAACACAAGTGCAAAAAGTGTTTTTCCACAATAATACAAGTGCAAAAGTGGTTTCCTGCACCAACACAAGTGTGAAAAGTGGTTTTTCAACACTAACACAAGTGCGAAAATTGGTTTTTCAACACTAACACAAGTGCGAAAAGTGTTTTTTCCCACACTAATACAAGTGCAAAAGTGGTTTCCTGCACCAACACAAGTGCGAAAAGTGGTTTTTCAACACTAACACAAGTGCGAAAAGTGGTTTTTTCAACACTAACACAAGTGCAAAAAGTGTTTTTTCAACACTATCACAAGTGCAAAAAGTGTTTTTTTCCACACTAATACAAGTGCAAAAGTGGTTTCCTGCACCAACACAAGTGCGAAAAGTGGTTTTTCAACACTAACACAAGTGCGAAAAGTGGTTTTCAACACGATCACAAGTGCGAAAAGTGGTTTTTTCCACACTAACACAAGTGCGAAAAGTGGTTTTTCAACACTAACACAAGTGCGAAAGTGGTTTATCAACACTAACACAAGTGCGAAAAGTGGTTTTTCAACACTAACACAAGTGCGAAAAGTGGTTTTTCAACACTAACACAAGTGCGAAAAGTGGTTTTTTCAACACTAATACAAGTGCAAAAAGTGTTTTTTCCACACTAATACAAGTGCAAAAGTGGTTTCCTGCACCAACACAAGTGTGAAAAGTGGTTTTTCAACACTAACACAAGTGCGAAAAGTGGTTTTTCAACACTAACACAAGTGCGGAAAAGTGTTTTTTCCACACTAATACAAGTGCAAAAGTGGTTTCCTGCACCAACACAAGTGGCGAAAAAGTGGTTTTTTCAACACTATCACAATGTGCGAAAAAAGTGGTTTTTCCACACTTATACAAGTGCAAAAGTGGTTTTGTCAACACTATCACAAGTGCGAAAAGTGGTTTTTTCCACTCTAATACAAGTGCAAAAGTGGTTTCCTGCACCAACACAAGTGCGAAAAGTGGTTTTTCAAACACTAACACAAGTGCGAAAAGTGGTTTTTCAACACGAACACAAGTGCGAAAAGTGGTTTTTCCACACTAACATAAGTGCGAAAAGTGGTTTTTCAACACTAACACAAGTGCGAAAAGTGGTTTTTTCAACACTAACACAAGTGCGAAAAAGTGGTTTTTCAACACTAAACACAAGTGCGAAAAGTGGTTTTTCAACACTAACACAAGTGCGAAAAGTAGTTTTTCCACACTAATACAAGTGCAAAAGTGGTTTCCTGCACCAACACAAGTGCGAAAAGTGGTTTTTCAACACTAACACAAGTGCGAAAAGTGGTTTTTCAACACGATCACAAGTGCAAAAAGTGTTTTTTCAACACTAACACAGGTGCAAAAAGTGGTTTTTCAACACTAACACAAGTGCGAAAAGTGGTTTTTCAACACTATCACAAGTGCAAAAAGTGTTTTTTCCACACTAATACAAGTGCAAAAGTGGTTTCCTGCACCAACACAAGTGAGAAAAGTGGTTTTTCAACACTAACACAAGTGCAAAAAGTGTTTTTTCCACAATAATACAAGTGCAAAAGTGGTTTCCTGCACCAACACAAGTGTGAAAAGTGGTTTTTCAACACTAACTTAAGTGCGAAAAGTGGTTTTTCAACACTAACACAAGTGCGAAAAGTGTTTTTGCCACACTAATACAAGTGCAAAAGTGGTTTCCTGCACCAACACAAGTGCGAAAAAGTGGTTTTCAAACACTAACACAGGTGCGAAAAGTGGTTTTTCAACACTAACACAAGTGCGAAAAGTGGTTTTTCAACAACTATCACAAGTGCAAAAAGTGTTTTTTTCCACACTAATACAAGTGTAAAAGTGGTTTCCTGCACCAACACAAGTGCGAAAAGTGGTTTTTTCAACACTAACACAAGTGCGAAAAGTGGTTTTTCAACACGAACACAAGTGCGAAAAGTGGTTTTTCCACACTAACACAAGTGCGAAAAGTGGTTTTTCAACACTAACACAAGTGCGAAAAGTGGTTTTTCAACACTATCACAAGTGCAAAAAGTGTTTTTTCCACACTAATACAAGTGCAAAAAGTGGTTTCCTGCACCAACACAAGTGCGATAAGTGGTTTTTCAACACTAACACAAGTGCGAAAAGTGGTTTTTCAACACTATCACAAGTGCAAAAAGTGTTTTTGCCACACTAATACAAGTGCAAAAGTGGTTTCCTGCACCAACACAAGTGAGAAAAGTGGTTTTGTCAACACTAACACAAGTGCAAAAAGTGTTTTTTCCACAATAATACAAGTGCAAAAGTGGTTTCCTGCACCAACACAAGTGTGAAAAGTGGTTTTTCAACACTATCACAAGTGTGAAAGAGTGGTTTTTCAACACTAACACAAGTGCGAAAAGTGTTTTTTCCACACTAATACAAGTGCAAAAAGTGGTTTCCTGCACCAACACAAGTGCGACAAGTGGTTTTTCAACACTAACGCAAGTGCGAAAAGTGGTTTTTCAACACTAACACAAGTGCGAAAAGTGGTTTTTCAACACTATCACAAGTGCAAAAAGTGTTTTTTCCACACTAATACAAGTGCAAAAGTGGTTTCCTGCACCAACACAAGTGCGAAAAGTGGTTTTTCAACACTAACACAAGTGCGAAAAGTGGTTTTTCAACACTATCACAAGTGCAAAAGTGTTTTTTCCACACTAATAATGTGCAAAAGTGGTTTCCTGCACCAACACAAGTGCGAAAAGTGGTTTTTCAACACTAACACAAGTGCGAAAAGTGGTTTTTCAACATTAACAGAAGTGCGAAAAGTGGTTTTTCAACACTATCACAAGTGCAAAAAGTGTTTTTTCCACACTAATACAAGTGCAAAAGTGGTTTCCTGCACCAACACAAGTGCGAAAAGTGGTTTTTCACACGAACACAAGTGCGAAAAGTGGTTTTTCAACACGAACACGAAGTGCGAAAAGTGGTTTTTCCACACTAATACAAGTGCAAAAGTGGTTTCCTGCACCAACACAAGTGCGATAAGTGGTTTTTCAACACTAACACAAGTGCGAAAAGTGGTTTTTCAACACTAACACAAGTGCGAAAAGTGTTTTTTCCACACTATTACAAGTGCAAAAGTGGTTTCCTGCCACCAACACAAGTGGGAAAAGTGGATTTTCAACATGAACACAGGTGCGAAAAGTGGGTTTTCAACACAAACACAAGTGCGATAAGTGGTTTCCTTTTCTAACACAAGTGCGAAAAGTGGTTTTTCAACACTAACACAAGTGTGAAAAGTGGTTTCCTTCACCAACACCAGTGCGAAAAGTGGTTTTTCAACACTAACACAAGTGCGAAAAGTGGTTTTTCAACACTATCACAAGTGCAAAAAGTGTTTTTTCAACACTAACACAGCTGCAAAAAGTGGTTTGTCAACACTAACACAAGTGCGAAAAGTGGTTTTTCCACACTAATACAAGTGCAAAAGTGGTTTCCTGCACCAACACAAGTGTGAAAAGTGGGTTTTTCAACACTAACACAAGTGCGAAAAGTGGTTTTTCAACACTAACACAAGTGCGGAAAGTGGTTTTTTAACACTAACACAAGTGCGAAAAGTGGTTTTTCACACTAATACCAAGTGCAAAAGTGGTTTCCTGCACCAACACAAGTGCGATAAGTGGTTTTTCAACACTAACACAAGTGCGAATAGTGGTTTTTCAACACTATCACAAGTGCAAAAAAGTGTTTTTTCCACACTACTACAAGTGCAAAAGTGGTTTCCTGCACCAACACAAGTGTGAAAAGTGGGTTTTTCAACACTAACACAAGTGCGAAAAGTGTTTTTCAACACTAACACAAGTGCGAAAAGTGTTTTTTCCACACTAATACAAGTGCAAAAGTGGTTCCTGCACCAACACAAGTGCTAAAAGTGGTTTTTCAACACTAACACAAGTGCGAAAAGTTGTTTTTCAACACTAACACAAGTGCGAAAAGTGTTTTTTCCACACTAATACAAGTGCAAAAGTGGTTTTCCTGCGCCAACACAAGTGTGAAAAGTGGTTTATCAACACTAACACAAGTGCGAAAAGTGGTTTTTCAACACTAACACAAGTGCGTAAAGTGTTTTTTCCACACTAATACAAGTGCAAAAGTGGGTTTCCTGCACCAACACAAGTGCGAAAAGTGGTTTTTCAACACTATCACAAGTGCGAAAAGTGGTTTTTTCCACACTTATACAAGTGCAAAAGTGGTTTTTCAACACTATCACAAGTGCGAAAAGTGGTTTTTTCCACTCTAATACAAGTGCAAAAGTGGTTTCCCTGCACCAACACAAGTGCGAAAAGTGGTTTTTCAACACTAACACAAGTGCGAAAAGTGGTTTTTCAACACGAACACAAGTGCGAAAAGTGGTTTTTCACACTAACATAAGTGCGAAAAGTGGTTTTTCAACACTAACCAAGTGCGAAAAGTGGTTTTTCAACACTACCACAAGTGCGAAAAGTGGTTTTTCAACACTAACACACAAGTGCGAAAAGTGGTTTTTCAACACTAACACAAGTGGCGAAAAGTAGTTTTTCCACACTAATACAAAGTGCAAAAGTGGTTTCCTGCACCAACACAAGTGCGAAAAGTGGTTTTTCAACACTAACACAAGTGCGAAAAGTGGTTTTTCAACACGAT
>NW_027619892.1:0-27000 GCF_964187855.1 Myxine glutinosa
CTAATACAAGTGCAAAAGTGGTTTCCTGCACCAACACAAGTGCGAAAAGTGGTTTTTCAACACTAACACAAGTGCGAAAACTGGTTTTTCAACACTAACACAAGTGCAAAAAGTGTTTTTTCAACACTATCACAAGTGCAATAGTGATTTCCTGCACCAACACAAGTGCGAAATGTGGGTTTTCAACACTAACACAAGTGCGAAAAGTGGGTTTTCAACACTAACACAAGTGCAAAAAGTGGTTTCCTTCACTAACACAAGTGCAAAAAGTGCTTTTTCAACACTAACACAAGTGCGAAAAGTGGTTTCCTTCAATAACACAAGTGCGAAAAGTGGTTTTTCAACACTAACACAAGTGCGAAAAGTGGTTTTTCAACACTATCACAAGTGCAAAAAGTGTTTTTTCCACACTAATACAAGTGCAAAAGTGGTTTCCTGCACCAACACAAGTGCGAAAAGTGGTTTTTCAACACTAACACAAGTGCAAAAAGTGTTTTTTCAACACTATCACAAGTGCAAAAAGTGTTTTTTCCACACTAATACAAGTGCAAAAGTGGTTTCCTGCACCAACACAAGTGCGAAAAGTGGTTTTTCAACACTAATACAAGTGCGAACTTGGTTTTTCAACACTAACACAAGTGCGAAAAGTGGTTTTTCCACACTAATAGAAGTGCAAAAGTGGTTTCCTGCACCAACACAAGTGCGAAAAGTGGTTTTTCAACACTAACACAAGTGCGAAAAGTGGTTTTTCAACACTATCACAAGTGCAAAAAGTGTTTTTTCCACACTAATACAAGTGCAAAAGTGGTTTCCTGCACCAACACAAGTGTGAAAAGTGGTTTTTCAACAATAACACAAGTGCGAAAAGTGGTTTTTCAACACTATCACAAGTGCAAAAAGTGTTTTTTCCACACTAATACAAGTGTAAAAGTGGTTTCCTGCACCAACACAGGTGCGAAAAGTGGTTTTTCAACCCTAACACAAGTGCGAAAAAGTGGTTTTTCAACACTAACACAAGTTGCGAAAAGTGGTTTTTCAACACTAGCACAAGTGCGAAAAGTGGTTTTTCAACACTATCACAAGTGCAAAAAGTGTTTTTTCCACACTAATACAAATGCAAAAGTGGTTCCTGCACCAACACAAGTGCGAAAAGTGGTTTTTCAACACTAACACAAGTGCGAAAAGTGGTTTTTCAACACTAACACTAGTGCAAAAAGTGTTTTTTCAACACTATCACATGTGCAAAAAGTGTTTTTTCCACACTAATACAAGTGCAAAAAGTGTTTTTTTCCACACTAATACAAGTGCAAAAGTGGTTTCCTGCACCAACACAAGTGCGAAAAGTGGTTTTTCAACACTAACACAAGTGCGAAAAGTGGTTTTTCAACACTAACACAAGTGCAAAAAGTGTTTTTTCAACACTATCACAAGTGCAAAAAGTGTTTTTTTCCACACTAATACAAGTGCAAAAGTGGTTTCCTGCACCAACACAAGTGCGAAAAGTGGTTTTTCAACACTAACACAAGTGCGAAAAGTGGTTTTTCAACACTAACACAAGTGCGAAAAGTGGTTTTTCCACACTAATACAAGTGCAAAAGTGGTTTCCTGCACCAACACAAGTGCGAAAAGTGGTTTTTCAACACTAACACAAGTGCGAAAAGTGGTTTTTCAACACTATCACAAGTGCAAAAAGTGTTTTTTCCACACTAATACAAGTGCAAAAGTGGTTTCCTGCACCAACACAAGTGCGAAAAGTGGTTTTTCAACACTAATACAAGTGCGAAAAGTGGTTTTTCAACACTAACACAAGTGCGAAAAAGTGGTCTTTCAACACTAGCACAAGTGCGAAAAGTGGTTTTTCAACACTAACACAAGTGCGAAAAGTGTTTTTTCCACACTAATGCAAGTGCAAAAGTGGTTTCCTGCACCAACACTAGTGCGAAAAGTGGTTTTTCAACATGAACACAAGTGCGAAAAGTGGTTTTTCAACACTATCACAAGTGCAAAAAGTGTTTTTTCCACGCTAATACAAGTGCAAAAGTGGTTTTTCAACACTAACACAAGTGCGAAAAGTGGTTTTTCAACACTATCACAAGTGCAAAAAGTGTTTTTTTCCACACTAATACAAGTGCAAAAGTGGTTTCCTGCACCAATACAAGTGCGAAAAGTGGTTTTTCAACACTAACACAACTGCGAAAAGTGGTTTTTCAACCCTATCACAAGTGCAAAAAGTGTTTTTTTCCACACTAATACAAGTGCAAAAGTGGTTTCCTGCACCAACACAAGTGCGAAAAGTGGATTTTCAACACGAACACAAGTGCGAAAAGTGGGTTTTCAACACTAACACAAGTGCGAAAAGTGGTTTCCTGCACCAACACAAGTGCGAAAAGTGGTTTTTCAACACTAACACAACTGCGAAAAGTGGTTTTTCAACACTAACACAAGTGCGAAAAGTGGTTTTTCAACACTAACACAAGTGCAAAAAGTGTTTTTTCAACACTATCACAAATGCAAAAAGTGTTTTTTCCACACTAATACAAGTGCAAAAGTGGTTTCCTGCACCAACACAAGTGCGAAAAGTGGTTTTTCAACACTAACACAAGTGCGAAAAGTTGTTTTTCAACACTAACACAAGTGCGAAAAGTGGTTTTTCAACACTAACACAAGTGCGAAAAGTGGTTTTTCAACACTATCACAAGTGCAAAAAGTGTTTTTTCCACACTAATACAAGTGCACAAGTGGTTTCCTGCACCAACACAAGTGCGAAAAGTGGATTTTTCAACACTAACACAGTGCGAAAAGTGGGTTTTCAACACTAACACAAGTGCGAAAAGTGGTTTCCTGTACCAACACAAGTGCGAAAAGTGGTTTTTCAACACAAACACAAGTGCGAAAAGTGGTTTTTCAACACTAACACAAGTGCAAAAAGTGTTTTTTCAACACTATCACAAGTGCAAAAAGTGTTTTTTCCACACTAATACAAGTGCAAAAGTGGTTTCCTGCACCAACACAAGTGCGAAAAGTGGTTTTTCAACACTAACACAAGTGCGAAAACTGGTTTTTCAACACTAACACAAGTGCAAAAAGTGTTTTTTCAACACTATCACAAGTGCAAAAGTGGTTTCCTGCACCAACACAAGTGCGAAATGTGGGTTTTCAACACTAACACAAGTGCGAAAAGTGGGTTTTCAACACTAACACAAGTGCAAAAAGTGGTTTCCTTCACTAACACAAGTGCAAAAAGTGCTTTTTCAACACTAACACAAGTGCGAAAAGTGGTTTTTCAACACTAACACAAGTGCGAAAAGTGGTTTTTTCACACTAATACAAGTGCAAAAGTGGTTTCCTGCACCAACACAAGTGCGAAAGTGGTTTTTCAACACTAACACAAGTGCGAAAAGTGGTTTTTCAACACTATCACAAGTGCAAAAAGTGTTTTTTCCACACTAATACAATTGCAAAAGTGGTTTCTTGCACCAACACAAGTGCGAAAAGTGGTTTTTTCAACACTAATACAAGTGCGAAAAGTGGTTTTTCAACACTAATACAAGTGCAAAAAGTGTTTTTTCAACACTATCACAAGTGCAAAAGTGGTTTCCTGCACCAACACACAAGTGCGAAAGTGGATTTTCAACACTAACACAGTGCGAAAAGTGGTTTCCTGCACCAACACAAGTGCGAAAAGTGGTTTTTCAACACTAACACAAGTGCAAAAAGTGTTTTTTTCAACACTATCACAAGTGCAAAAAGTGTTTTTTCCACACTAATACAAGTGCAAAAGTGGTTTCCTGCACCAACACAAGTGCGAAAAGTGGTTTTTCAACACTAACACAAGTGCGAAAACTGGTTTTTCAACACTAACACAAGTGCAAAAAGTGCTTTTTCAACACTAACACAAGTGCGAAAAGTGGTTTTTCAACACTAACACAAGTGCGAAAAGTGGTTTTTTTCACACTAATACAAGTGCAAAAGTGGTTTCCTGCACCAACACAAGTGCGAAAAGTGGTTTTTCAACACTAACACAAGTGCGAAAAGTGGTTTTTCAACACTATCACAAGTGCAAAAAGTGTTTTTTCCACACTAATACAAGTGCAAAAGTGGTTTCCTGCACCAACACAAGTGCGAAAAGTGGTTTTTCAACACTAATACAAGTGCAAAAAGTGGTTTTTCAACACTAACACAAGTGCGAAAAGTGATTTTTCAACACTAACACAAGTGCGAAAAGTGGTTTTTCAACACTAACACAAGTGCGAAAAGTGGTCTTTCAACACTAGCACAAGTGCGAAAAGTGGTTTTTCAACACTAACACAAGTGCGAAAAGTGTTTTTTCCACACTAATGCAAGTGCAAAAGTGGTTCCTGCACCAACACAAGTGCGAAAAGTGGTTTTTCAACACTAAGTGCGAAAAGTCGTTTTTCAACACTATCACTAGTTGCAAAAAGTGTTTTTTTCCACACTAATACAAGTGCAAAAGTGGTTTCCTGCACCAACACAAGTGCGAAAAGTGGTTTTTCAACACTAACACAAGTGCGAAAAGTGGTTTTTCAACACTAACACAAGTGCGAAAAGTGGTCTTTCAACACTAGCACAAGTGCGAAAAGTGGATTTCAACACTAACACAAGTGCGAAAAGTGTTTTTTCCACACTAATGCAAGTGCAAAAGTGGTTTCCTGCACCAACACTAGTGCGAAAAGTGGTTTTTCAACATCAACACAAGTGCGAAAAGTGGTTTTTCAACACTATCACAAGTGCAAAAAGTGTTTTTTCCACACTAATACAAGTGCAAAAGTGGTTTTTCAACACTAACACAAGTGCGAAAAGTGGTTTTTCAACACTAACACAAGTGCGAAAAGTAGTTTTTCCACACTAATACAAGTGCAAAAGTGGTTTCCTGCACCAACACAAGTGCGAAAAGTGGTTTTTTCAACACTAACGCAAGTGCGAAATGTGGTTTTTCAACCCTATCACAAGTGCAAAAAGTGTTTTTTTCCACACTAATACAAGTGCAAAAGTGGTTTCCTGCACCAACACAAGTGCGAAAAGTGGATTTTCAACACTAACACAAGTGCGAAAAGTGGGTTTTCAATACTAACACAAGTGCGAAAAGTGGTTTCCTGCAGCAACACAAGTGCGAAAAGTGGTTTTTCAACACTAACACAAGTGCGAAAAGTGGTTTTTCAACACTAACACAAGTGCAAAAAGTGTTTTTTCAACACTATCACAAGTGCAAAAAGTGTTTTTTCCACACTAATACAAGTGCAAAAGTGGTTTCCTGCACCAACACAAGTGCGAAAAGTGGTTTTTCAACACTAACACAAGTGCGAAAAGTGGTTTTTCAACACTAACACAAGTGCAAAAAGTATTTTTTCAACACCATCACAAGTGCAAAGAGTGTTTTTTCCACACTAATACAAGTGCAAAAAGTGGTTTCCTGCACCAACACAAGTGCGAAAAGTGGTTTTTCAACACTAACACAAGTGCGAAAAGTGGTTTTTCAACACTAACACAAGTGCAAAAAGTGTTTTTTCCACACGAATACAAGTGCAAAAGTGGTTTCCTGCACCAACACAAGTGCGAAAAGTGGTTTTTCAACACTAACACAAGTGCGAAAAGTGATTTTTCAACACTAACACAAGTGCGAAAAGTGGTTTTTCCACACTAATACAAGTACAAAAGTGGGTTTTCAATACTAACACAAGTGCGAAAAGTGGTTTCCTGCAGCAACACAAGTGCGAAAAGTGGTTTTTCAACACTAACACAAGTGCGAAAAGTGGTTTTTCAACACTAACACAAGTGCAAAAGTGGTTCCTGCACCAACACAAGTGCGAAAAGTGGTTTTTCAACACTAACACAAGTGCAAAAAGTGTTTTTTCCACACTAATACAAGTGCAAAAGTGGTTTCCTGCACCAACACAAGTGCGAAAAGTGGTTTTTCAACACTAACACAAGTGCGAAAAGTGATTTTTCAACACTAGCACAAGTGCGAAAAGTGGTTTTTCCACACTAATACAAGTGTAAAAGTGGTTTCCTGCACCAACACAAGTGCGAAAAGTGGTTTTTCAACACTAACACAAGTGCAAAAAGTGTTTTTTCAACACTATCACAAGTGCAAAAAGTGTTTTTTCCACACTAATACAAGTGCAAAAGTGGTTTACTGCACCAACACAAGTGCGAAAAGTGGTTTTTCAACACTAATACAAGTGCGAAACGTGGTTTTTCAACACTAACACAAGTGCGAAAAGTGGTTTTTCAACACTATCACAAGTGCAAAAAGTGTTTTTTCCACACTAATACAAGTGCAAAAGTGGTTTCCTGCACCAACACAAGTGCGAAAAGTGGTTTTTCAACACTAATACAAGTGTGAAAAGTGGTTTTTCAACACTAACACAAGTGCGAAAAGTGGTCTTTCAACACTAGCACAAGTGCAAAAAGTGGTTTTTCAACACTAACACAAGTGCGAAAAGTGTTTTTTCCACACTAATGCAAGTGCAAAAGTGGTTTCCTGCACCAACACTAGTGCGAAAAGTGGTTTTTCAACATGAACACAAGTGCGAAAAGTGGTTTTTCAACACTATCACAAGTGCAAAAAGTGTTTTTTCCACACTAATACAAGTGCAAAAGTGGTTTTTCAACACTAACACAAGTGCGAAAAGTGGTTTTTCAACACTAACACAAGTGCGAAAAGTGGTTTTTCCACACTAATACAAGTGCAAAAGTGGTTTCCTGCACCAACACAAGTGCGAAAAGTGGTTTTTCAACACTAACGCAAGTGCGAAAAGTGGTTTTTCAACCCTATCACAAGTGCAAAAAGTGTTTTTTCCACACTAATACAAGTGCAAAAGTGGTTTCCTGCACCAACACAAGTGCGAAAAGTGGATTTTCAACACTAACACAAGTGCGAAAAGTGGGTTTTCAATACTAACACAAGTGCGAAAAGTGGTTTCCTGCAGCAACACAAGTGCGAAAAGTGGTTTTTCAACACTAACACAAGTGCGAAAAGTGGTTTTTCAACACTAACACAAGTGCAAAAAGTGTTTTTTCAACACTATCACAAGTGCAAAAAGTGTTTTTTCCACACTAATACAAGTGCAAAAGTGGTTTCCTGCACCAACACAAGTGCGAAAAGTGGTTTTTCAACACTAACACAAGTGCGAAAAGTGGTTTTTCAACACTAACACAAGTGCAAAAAGTGTTTTTTCAACACCATCACAAGTGCAAAGAGTGTTTTTTCCACACTAATACAAGTGCAAAAGTGGTTTCCTGCACCAACACAAGTGCGAAAAGTGGTTTTTCAACACTAACACAAGTGCGAAAAGTGGTTTTTCAACACTAACACAAGTGCAAAAAGTGTTTTTTCCACACTAATACAAGTGCAAAAGTGGTTTCCTGCACCAACACAAGTGCGAAAAGTGGTTTTTCAACACTAACACAAGTGCGAAAAGTGATTTTTCAACACTAACACAAGTGCGAAGAGTGGTTTTTCCACACTAATACAAGTGCAAAAGTGGTTTCCTGCACCAACACAAGTGCGAAAAGTGGTTTTTCAACACTAACACAAGTGCAAAAAGTGTTTTTTCAACACTATCACAAGTGCAAAAAGTGTTTTTTCCACACTAATACAAGTGCAAAAGTGGTTTCCTGCACCAACACAAGTGCGAAAAGTGGTTTTTCAACACTAATACAAGTGCGAAACTTGGTTTTTCAACACTAACACAAGTGCGAAAAGTGGTTTTTCCACACTAATAGAAGTGCAAAAGTGGTTTCCTGCACCAACACAAGTGCGAAAAGTGGTTTTTCAACACTAACACAAGTGCGAAAAGTGGTTTTTCAACACTATCACAAGTGCAAAAAGTGTTTTTTCCACACTAATACAAGTGTAAAAGTGGTTTCCTGCACCAACACAGGTGCGAAAAGTGGTTTTTCAACCCTAACACAAGTGCGAAAAGTGGTTTTTCAACACTAACACAAGTGCGAAAAGTGGTTTTTCAACACTAGCACAAGTGCGAAAAGTGGTTTTTCAACACTATCACAAGTGCAAAAAGTGTTTTTTCCACACTAATACAAGTGCAAAAGTGGTTCCTGCACCAACACAAGTGCGAAAAGTGGTTTTTCAACACTAACACAAGTGCGAAAAGTGGTTTTTCAACACTAACACTAGTGCAAAAAGTGTTTTTTCAACACTATCACATGTGCAAAAAGTGTTTTTTCCACACTAATACAAGTGCAAAAAGTGTTTTTTCCACACTAATACAAGTGCAAAAGTGGTTTCCTGCACCAACACAAGTGCGAAAAGTGGTTTTTCAACACTAACACAAGTGCGAAAAGTGGTTTTTCAACACTAACACAAGTGCAAAAAGTGTTTTTTCAACACTATCACAAGTGCAAAAAGTGTTTTTTCCACACTAATACAAGTGCAAAAGTGGTTTCCTGCACCAACACAAGTGCGAAAAGTGGTTTTTCAACACTAACACAAGTGCGAAAAGTGGTTTTTCAACACTAACACAAGTGTGAAAAGTGGTTTTTCCACACTAATACAAGTGCAAAAGTGGTTTCCTGCACCAACACAAGTGCGAAAAGTGGTTTTTTCAACACTAACACAAGTGCGAAAAGTGGTTTTTCAACACTATCACAAGTGCAAAAAGTGTTTTTTCCACACTAATACAAGTGCAAAAGTGGTTTCCTGCACCAACACAAGTGCGAAAAGTGGTTTTTCAACACTAATACAAGTGCGAAAAGTGGTTTTTCAACACTAACACAAGTGCGAAAAGTGGTCTTTCAACACTAGCACAAGTGCGAAAAGTGGTTTTTCAACACTAACACAAGTGCGAAAAGTGTTTTTTCCACACTAATGCAAGTGCAAAAGTGGTTTCCTGCACCAACACTAGTGCGAAAAGTGGTTTTTCAACATGAACACAAGTGCGAAAAGTGGTTTTTCAACACTATCACAAGTGCAAAAAGTGTTTTTTCCACGCTAATACAAGTGCAAAAGTGGTTTTTCAACACTAACACAAGTGCGAAAAGTGGTTTTTCAACACTATCACAAGTGCAAAAAGTGTTTTTTCCACACTAATACAAGTGCAAAAGTGGTTTCCTGCACCAATACAAGTGCGAAAAGTGGTTTTTCAACACTAACACAACTGCGAAAAGTGGTTTTTCAACCCTATCACAAGTGCAAAAAGTGTTTTTTCCACACTAATACAAGTGCAAAAGTGGTTTCCTGCACCAACACAAGTGCGAAAAGTGGATTTTCAACACGAACACAAGTGCGAAAAGTGGGTTTTCAACACTAACACAAGTGCGAAAAGTGGTTTCCTGCACCAACACAAGTGCGAAAAGTGGTTTTTCAACACTAACACAAGTGCGAAAAGTGGTTTTTCAACACTAACACAAGTGCGAAAAGTGGTTTTTCAACACTAACACAAGTGCAAAAAGTGTTTTTTCAACACTATCACAAATGCAAAAAGTGTTTTTTCCACACTAATACAAGTGCAAAAGTGGTTTCCTGCACCAACACAAGTGCGAAAAGTGGTTTTTCAACACTAACACAAGTGCGAAAAGTTGTTTTTCAACACTAACACAAGTGCGAAAAGTGGTTTTTCAACACTAACACAAGTGCGAAAAGTGGTTTTTCAACACTATCACAAGTGCAAAAAGTGTTTTTTCCACACTAATACAAGTGCAAAAGTGGTTTCCTGCACCAACACAAGTGCGAAAAGTGGTTTTTCAACACTAACACAAGTGCGAAAAGTGGTTTTTCAACACTAACACAAGTGCAAAAAGTGTTTTTTCAACACTATCACAAGTGCAAAAAGTGTTTTTTCCACACTAATACAAGTGCAAAAGTGGTTTCCTGCACCAACACAAGTGCGAAAAGTGGTTTTTCAACACTAACACAAGTGCGAAAAGTGGTTTTTCAACACTAACACAAGTGCGAAAAGTGGTTTTTCCACACTAATACAAGTGCAAAAGTGGTTTCCTGCACCAACACAAGTGCGAAAAGTGGTTTTTCAACACTAACACAAGTGCGAAAAGTGGTTTTTCAACACTATCACAAGTGCAAAAAGTGTTTTTTCCACACTAATACAAGTGCAAAAGTGGTTTCCTGCACCAACACAAGTGCGAAAAGTGGTTTTTCAACACTAATACAAGAGCGAAAAGTGGTTTTTCAACACTAACACAAGTGCGAAAAGTGGTCTTTCAACACTAGCACAAGTGCGAAAAGTGGTTTTTCAACACTAACACAAGTGCGAAAAGTGTTTTTTCCACACTAATGCAAGTGCAAAAGTGGTTTCCTGCACCAACACTAGTGCGAAAAGTGGTTTTTCAACATGAACACAAGTGCGAAAAGTGGTTTTTCAACACTATCACAAGTGCAAAAAGTGTTTTTTCCACGCTAATACAAGTGCAAAAGTGGTTTTTCAACACTAACACAAGTGCGAAAAGTGGTTTTTCAACACTATCACAAGTGCAAAAAGTGTTTTTTCCACACTAATACAAGTGCAAAAGTGGTTTCCTGCACCAATACAAGTGCGAAAAGTGGTTTTTCAACACTAACACAACTGCGAAAAGTGGTTTTTCAACCCTATCACAAGTGCAAAAAGTGTTTTTTCCACACTAATACAAGTGCAAAAGTGGTTTCCTGCACCAACACAAGTGCGAAAAGTGGATTTTCAACACGAACACAAGTGCGAAAAGTGGGTTTTCAACACTAACACAAGTGCGAAAAGTGGTTTCCTGCACCAACACAAGTGCGAAAAGTGGTTTTTCAACACTAACACAAGTGCGAAAAGTGGTTTTTCAACACTAACACAAGTGCGAAAAGTGGTTTTTCAACACTAACACAAGTGCAAAAAGTGTTTTTTCAACACTATCACAAATGCAAAAAGTGTTTTTTCCACACTAATACAAGTGCAAAAGTGGTTTCCTGCACCAACACAAGTGCGAAAAGTGGTTTTTCAACACTAACACAAGTGCGAAAAGTTGTTTTTCAACACTAACACAAGTGCGAAAAGTGGTTTTTCAACACTAACACAAGTGCGAAAAGTGGTTTTTCAACACTATCACAAGTGCAAAAAGTGTTTTTTCCACACTAATACAAGTGCACAAGTGGTTTCCTGCACCAACACAAGTGCGAAAAGTGGATTTTCAACACTAACACAGTGCGAAAAGTGGGTTTTCAACACTAACACAAGTGCGAAAAGTGGTTTCCTGTACCAACACAAGTGCGAAAAGTGGTTTTTCAACACAAACACAAGTGCGAAAAGTGGTTTTTCAACACTAACACAAGTGCAAAAAGTGTTTTTTCAACACTATCACAAGTGCAAAAAGTGTTTTTTCCACACTAATACAAGTGCAAAAGTGGTTTCCTGCACCAACACAAGTGCGAAAAGTGGTTTTTCAACACTAACACAAGTGCGAAAACTGGTTTTTCAACACTAACACAAGTGCAAAAAGTGTTTTTTCAACACTATCACAAGTGCAAAAGTGGTTTCCTGCACCAACACAAGTGCGAAATGTGGGTTTTCAACACTAACACAAGTGCGAAAAGTGGGTTTTCAACACTAACACAAGTGCAAAAAGTGGTTTCCTTCACTAACACAAGTGCAAAAAGTGCTTTTTCAACACTAACACAAGTGCGAAAAGTGGTTTTTCAACACTAACACAAGTGCGAAAAGTGGTTTTTTCACACTAATACAAGTGCAAAAGTGGTTTCCTGCACCAACACAAGTGCGAAAAGTGGTTTTTCAACACTAACACAAGTGCGAAAAGTGGTTTTTCAACACTATCACAAGTGCAAAAAGTGTTTTTTCCACACTAATACAAGTGCAAAAGTGGTTTCCTGCACCAACACAAGTAAGAAAAGTGGTTTTTCAACACTAATACAAGTGCGAAAAGTGGTTTTTCAACACTAATACAAGTGCAAAAAGTGTTTTTTCAACACTATCACAAGTGCAAAAGTGGTTTCCTGCACCAACACAAGTGCGAAAAGTGGATTTTCAACACTAACACAGTGCGAAAAGTGGGTTTTCAACACTAACACAAGTGCGAAAAGTGGTTTCCTGTACCAACACAAGTGCGAAAAGTGGTTTTTCAACACAAACACAAGTGCGAAAAGTGGTTTTTCAACACTAACACAAGTGCAAAAAGTGTTTTTTCAACACTATCACAAGTGCAAAAAGTGTTTTTTCCACACTAATACAAGTGCAAAAGTGGTTTCCTGCACCAACACAAGTGCGAAAAGTGGTTTTTCAACACTAACACAAGTGCGAAAACTGGTTTTTCAACACTAACACAAGTGCAAAAAGTGTTTTTTCAACACTATCACAAGTGCAAAAGTGGTTTCCTGCACCAACACAAGTGCGAAATGTGGGTTTTCAACACTAACACAAGTGCGAAAAGTGGGTTTTCAACACTAACACAAGTGCAAAAAGTGGTTTCCTTCACTAACACAAGTGCAAAAAGTGCTTTTTCAACACTAACACAAGTGCGAAAAGTGGTTTTTCAACACTAACACAAGTGCGAAAAGTGGTTTTTTCACACTAATACAAGTGCAAAAGTGGTTTCCTGCACCAACACAAGTGCGAAAAGTGGTTTTTCAACACTAACACAAGTGCGAAAAGTGGTTTTTCAACACTATCACAAGTGCAAAAAGTGTTTTTTCCACACTAATACAAGTGCAAAAGTGGTTTCCTGCACCAACACAAGTGCGAAAAGTGGTTTTTCAACACTAATACAAGTGCAAAAAGTGGTTTTTCAACACTAACACAAGTGCGAAAAGTGATTTTTCAACACTAACACAAGTGCGAAAAGTGGTTTTTCAACACTAACACAAGTGCGAAAAGTGGTCTTTCAACACTAGCACAAGTGCGAAAAGTGGTTTTTCAACACTAACACAAGTGCGAAAAGTGTTTTTTCCACACTAATGCAAGTGCAAAAGTGGTTCCTGCACCAACACAAGTGCGAAAAGTGGTTTTTCAACACTAACACAAGTGCGAAAAGTCGTTTTTCAACACTATCACTAGTGCAAAAAGTGTTTTTTCCACACTAATACAAGTGCAAAAGTGGTTTCCTGCACCAACACAAGTGCGAAAAGTGGTTTTTCAACACTAACACAAGTGCGAAAAGTGGTTTTTCAACACTAACACAAGTGCGAAAAGTGGTCTTTCAACACTAGCACAAGTGCGAAAAGTGGATTTCAACACTAACACAAGTGCGAAAAGTGTTTTTTCCACACTAATGCAAGTGCAAAAGTGGTTTCCTGCACCAACACTAGTGCGAAAAGTGGTTTTTCAACATCAACACAAGTGCGAAAAGTGGTTTTTCAACACTATCACAAGTGCAAAAAGTGTTTTTTCCACACTAATACAAGTGCAAAAGTGGTTTTTCAACACTAACACAAGTGCGAAAAGTGGTTTTTCAACACTAACACAAGTGCGAAAAGTAGTTTTTCCACACTAATACAAGTGCAAAAGTGGTTTCCTGCACCAACACAAGTGCGAAAAGTGGTTTTTCAACACTAACGCAAGTGCGAAATGTGGTTTTTCAACCCTATCACAAGTGCAAAAAGTGTTTTTTCCACACTAATACAAGTGCAAAAGTGGTTTCCTGCACCAACACAAGTGCGAAAAGTGGATTTTCAACACTAACACAAGTGCGAAAAGTGGGTTTTCAATACTAACACAAGTGCGAAAAGTGGTTTCCTGCAGCAACACAAGTGCGAAAAGTGGTTTTTCAACACTAACACAAGTGCGAAAAGTGGTTTTTCAACACTAACACAAGTGCAAAAAGTGTTTTTTCAACACTATCACAAGTGCAAAAAGTGTTTTTTCCACACTAATACAAGTGCAAAAGTGGTTTCCTGCACCAACACAAGTGCGAAAAGTGGTTTTTCAACACTAACACAAGTGCGAAAAGTGGTTTTTCAACACTAACACAAGTGCAAAAAGTGTTTTTTCAACACCATCACAAGTGCAAAGAGTGTTTTTTCCACACTAATACAAGTGCAAAAGTGGTTTCCTGCACCAACACAAGTGCGAAAAGTGGTTTTTCAACACTAACACAAGTGCGAAAAGTGGTTTTTCAACACTAACACAAGTGCAAAAAGTGTTTTTTCCACACGAATACAAGTGCAAAAGTGGTTTCCTGCACCAACACAAGTGCGAAAAGTGGTTTTTCAACACTAACACAAGTGCGAAAAGTGATTTTTCAACACTAACACAAGTGCGAAAAGTGGTTTTTCCACACTAATACAAGTACAAAAGTGATTTTTCAACACTAACACAAGTGCGAAAAGTGGTTTTTCAACACTAACACAAGTGCGAAAAGTGGTTTTTCAACACTAACACAAGTGCAAAAAGTGTTTTTTCAACACTATCACAAGTGCAAAAAGTGTTTTTTCCACACTAATACAAGTGCAAAAGTGGTTTCCTGCACCAACACAAGTGCGAAAAGTGGTTTTTCAACACTAACACAAGTGCGAAAAGTGGTTTTTCAACACTAACACAAGTGCAAAAAGTGTTTTTTCAACACCATCACAAGTGCAAAGAGTGTTTTTTCCACACTAATACAAGTGCAAAAGTGGTTTCCTGCACCAACACAAGTGCGAAAAGTGGTTTTTCAACACTAACACAAGTGCGAAAAGTGGTTTTTCAACACTAACACAAGTGCAAAAAGTGTTTTTTCCACACTAATACAAGTGCAAAAGTGGTTTCCTGCACCAACACAAGTGCGAAAAGTGGTTTTTCAACACTAACACAAGTGCGAAAAGTGATTTTTCAACACTAACACAAGTGCGAAGAGTGGTTTTTCCACACTAATACAAGTGCAAAAGTGGTTTCCTGCACCAACACAAGTGCGAAAAGTGGTTTTTCAACACTAACACAAGTGCAAAAAGTGTTTTTTCAACACTATCACAAGTGCAAAAAGTGTTTTTTCCACACTAATACAAGTGCAAAAGTGGTTTCCTGCACCAACACAAGTGCGAAAAGTGGTTTTTCAACACTAATACAAGTGCGAAACGTGGTTTTTCAACACTAACACAAGTGCGAAAAGTGGTTTTTCCACACTAATAGAAGTGCAAAAGTGGTTTCCTGCACCAACACAAGTGCGAAAAGTGGTTTTTCAACACTAACACAAGTGCGAAAAGTGGTTTTTCAACACTATCACAAGTGCAAAAAGTGTTTTTTCCACACTAATACAAGTGCAAAAGTGGTTTCCTGCACCAACACAAGTGTGAAAAGTGGTTTTTCAACAATAACACAAGTGCGAAAAGTGGTTTTTCAACACTATCACAAGTGCAAAAAGTGTTTTTTCCACACTAATACAAGTGTAAAAGTGGTTTCCTGCACCAACACAATTGCGAAAAGTGGTTTTTCAACCCTAACACAAGTGCGAAAAGTGGTTTTTCAACACAAACACAAGTGCGAAAAGTGGTTTTTCAACACTAGCACAAGTGCGAAAAGTGGTTTTTCAACACTATCACAAGTGCAAAAAGTGTTTTTTCCACACTAATACAAGTGCAAAAGTGGTTCCTGCACCAACACAAGTGCGAAAAGTGGTTTTTCAACACTAACACAAGTGCGAAAAGTGGTTTTTCAACACTAACACTCGTGCAAAAAGTGTTTTTTCAACACTATCACATGTGCAAAAAGTGTTTTTTCCACACTAATACAAGTGCAAAAAGTGTTTTTTCCACACTAATACAAGTGCAAAACTGGTTTCCTGCACCAACACAAGTGCGAAAAGTGGTTTTTCAACACTAACACAAGTGCGAAAAGTGGTTTTTCAACACTAACACAAGTGCAAAAAGTGTTTTTTCAACACTATCACAAGTGCAAAAAGTGTTTTTTCCACACTAATACAAGTGCAAAAGTGGTTTCCTGCACCAACACAAGTGCGAAAAGTGGTTTTTCAACACTAACACAAGTGCGAAAAGTGGTTTTTCAACACTAACACAAGTGCGAAAAGTGGTTTTTCCACACTAATACAAGTGCAAAAGTGGTTTCCTGCACCAACACAAGTGCGAAAAGTGGTTTTTCAACACTAACACAAGTGCGAAAAGTGGTTTTTCAACACTATCACAAGTGCAAAAAGTGTTTTTTCCACACTAATACAAGTGCAAAAGTGGTTTCCTGCACCAACACAAGTGCGAAAAGTGGTTTTTCAACACTAATACAAGTGCGAAAAGTGGTTTTTCAACACTAACACAAGTGCGAAAAGTGGTCTTTCAACACTAGCACAAGTGCGAAAAGTGGTTTTTCAACACTAACACAAGTGCGAAAAGTGTTTTTTCCACACTAATGCAAGTGCAAAAGTGGTTTCCTGCACCAACACTAGTGCGAAAAGTGGTTTTTCAACATGAACACAAGTGCGAAAAGTGGTTTTTCAACACTATCACAAGTGCAAAAAGTGTTTTTTCCACGCTAATACAAGTGCAAAAGTGGTTTTTCAACACTAACACAAGTGCGAAAAGTGGTTTTTCAACACTATCGCAAGTGCAAAAAGTGTTTTTTCCACACTAATACAAGTGCAAAAGTGGTTTCCTGCACCAACACAAGTGCGAAAAGTGGTTTTTCAACACTAACACAAGTGCAAAAAGTGTTTTTTCAACACTATCACAAGTGCAAAAAGTGTTTTTTCCACACTAATACAAGTGCAAAAGTGGTTTCCTGCACCAACACAAGTGCGAAAAGTGGTTTTTCAACACTAATACAAGTGCGAAACGTGGTTTTTCAACACTAACACAAGTGCGAAAAGTGGTTTTTCCACACTAATAGAAGTGCAAAAGTGGTTTCCTGCACCAACACAAGTGCGAAAAGTGGTTTTTCAACACTAACACAAGTGCGAAAAGTGGTTTTTCAACACTATCACAAGTGCAAAAAGTGTTTTTTCCACACTAATACAAGTGCAAAAGTGGTTTCCTGCACCAACACAAGTGTGAAAAGTGGTTTTTCAACAATAACACAAGTGCGAAAAGTGGTTTTTCAACACTATCACAAGTGCAAAAAGTGTTTTTTCCACACTAATACAAGTGTAAAAGTGGTTTCCTGCACCAACACAATTTGCGAAAAGTGGTTTTTCAACCCTAACACAAGTGCGAAAAGTGGTTTTTCAACACAAACACAAGTGCGAAAAGTGGTTTTTCAACACTAGCACAAGTGCGAAAAGTGGTTTTTCAACACTATCACAAGTGCAAAAAGTGTTTTTTCCACACTAATACAAGTGCAAAAGTGGTTCCTGCACCAACACAAGTGCGAAAAGTGGTTTTTCAACACTAACACAAGTGCGAAAAGTGGTTTTTCAACACTAACACTCGTGCAAAAAGTGTTTTTTCAACACTATCACATGTGCAAAAAGTGTTTTTTCCACACTAATACAAGTGCAAAAAGTGTTTTTTCCACACTAATACAAGTGCAAAACTGGTTTCCTGCACCAACACAAGTGCGAAAAGTGGTTTTTCAACACTAACACAAGTGCGAAAAGTGGTTTTTCAACACTAACACAAGTGCAAAAAGTGTTTTTTCAACACTATCACAAGTGCAAAAAGTGTTTTTTCCACACTAATACAAGTGCAAAAGTGGTTTCCTGCACCAACACAAGTGCGAAAAGTGGTTTTTCAACACTAACACAAGTGCGAAAAGTGGTTTTTCAACACTAACACAAGTGCGAAAAGTGGTTTTTCCACACTAATACAAGTGCAAAAGTGGTTTCCTGCACCAACACAAGTGCGAAAAGTGGTTTTTCAACACTAACACAAGTGCGAAAAGTGGTTTTTCAACACTATCACAAGTGCAAAAAGTGTTTTTTCCACACTAATACAAGTGCAAAAGTGGTTTCCTGCACCAACACAAGTGCGAAAAGTGGTTTTTCAACACTAATACAAGTGCGAAAAGTGGTTTTTCAACACTAACACAAGTGCGAAAAGTGGTCTTTCAACACTAGCACAAGTGCGAAAAGTGGTTTTTCAACACTAACACAAGTGCGAAAAGTGTTTTTTCCACACTAATGCAAGTGCAAAAGTGGTTTCCTGCACCAACACTAGTGCGAAAAGTGGTTTTTCAACATGAACACAAGTGCGAAAAGTGGTTTTTCAACACTATCACAAGTGCAAAAAGTGTTTTTTCCACGCTAATACAAGTGCAAAAGTGGTTTTTCAACACTAACACAAGTGCGAAAAGTGGTTTTTCAACACTATCGCAAGTGCAAAAAGTGTTTTTTCCACACTAATACAAGTGCAAAAGTGGTTTCCTGCACCAATACAAGTGCGAAAAGTGGTTTTTCAACACTAACACAAGTGCAAAAAGTGTTTTTTCAACACTATCACAAATGCAAAAAGTGTTTTTTCCACACTAATACAAGTGCAAAAGTGGTTTCCTGCACCAACACAAGTGCGAAAAGTGGTTTTTCAACACTAACACAAGTGCGAAAAGTTGTTTTTCAACACTAACACAAGTGCGAAAAGTGGTTTTTCAACACTAACACAAGTGCGAAAAGTGGTTTTTCAACACTATCACAAGTGCAAAAAGTGTTTTTTCCACACTAATACAAGTGCACAAGTGGTTTCCTGCACCAACACAAGTGCGAAAAGTGGATTTTCAACACTAACACAGTGCGAAAAGTGGGTTTTCAACACTAACACAAGTGCGAAAAGTGGTTTCCTGCACCAACACAAGTGCGAAAAGTGGTTTTTCAACACTAACACAAGTGCGAAAAGTGGTTTTTCAACACTAACACAAGTGCAAAAAGTGTTTTTTCAACACTATCACAAGTGCAAAAAGTGTTTTTTCCACACTAATACAAGTGCAAAAGTGGTTTCCTGCACCAACACAAGTGCGAAAAGTGGTTTTTCAACACTAACACAAGTGCGAAAACTGGTTTTTCAACACTAACACAAGTGCAAAAAGTGTTTTTTCAACACTATCACAAGTGCAAAAGTGGTTTCCTGCACCAACACAAGTGCGAAATGTGGGTTTTCAACACTAACACAAGTGCGAAAAGTGGGTTTTCAACACTAACACAAGTGCAAAAAGTGGTTTCCTTCACTAACACAAGTGCAAAAAGTGCTTTTTCAACACTAACACAAGTGCGAAAAGTGGTTTTTCAACACTAACACAAGTGCGAAAAGTGGTTTTTTCACACTAATACAAGTGCAAAAGTGGTTTCCTGCACCAACACAAGTGCGAAAAGTGGTTTTTCAACACTAACACAAGTGCGAAAAGTGGTTTTTCAACACTATCACAAGTGCAAAAAGTGTTTTTTCCACACTAATACAAGTGCAAAAGTGGTTTCCTGCACCAACACAAGTGCGAAAAGTGGTTTTTCAACACTAATACAAGTGCGAAAAGTGGTTTTTCAACACTAATACAAGTGTAAAAGTGGTTTCCTGCACCAACACAAGTGCGAAAAGTGGTTTTTCAACACTAACACAAGTGCAAAAAGTGTTTTTTCAACACTATCACAAGTGCAAAAAGTATTTTTTCCACACTAATACAAGTGCAAAAGTGGTTTACTGCACCAACACAAGTGCGAAAAGTGGTTTTTCAACACTAATACAAGTGCGAAACGTGGTTTTTCAACACTAACACAAGTGCGAAAAGTGGTTTTTCAACACTATCACAAGTGCAAAAAGTGTTTTTTCCACACTAATACAAGTGCAAAAGTGGTTTCCTGCACCAACACAAGTGCGAAAAGTGGTTTTTCAACACTAATACAAGTGCGAAAAGTGGTTTTTCAACACTAACACAAGTGCGAAAAGTGGTCTTTCAACACTAGCACAAGTGCGAAAAGTGGATTTCAACACTAACACAAGTGCGAAAAGTGTTTTTTCCACACTAATGCAAGTGCAAAAGTGGTTTCCTGCACCAACACTAGTGCTAAAAGTGGTTTTTCAACATGAACACAAGTGCGAAAAGTGGTTTTTCAACACTATCACAAGTGCAAAAAGTGTTTTTTCCACACTAATACAAGTGCAAAAGTGGTTTTTCAACACTAACACAAGTGCGAAAAGTGGTTTTTCAACACTAACACAAGTGCGAAAAGTAGTTTTTCCACACTAATACAAGTGCAAAAGTGGTTTTTCAACACTAACACAAGTGCAAAAAGTGTTTTTTCAACACCATCACAAGTGCAAAGAGTGTTTTTTCCACACTAATACAAGTGCAAAAGTGGTTTCCTGCACCAACACAAGTGCGAAAAGTGGTTTTTCAACACTAACACAAGTGCGAAAAGTGGTTTTTCAACACTAACACAAGTGCAAAAAGTGTTTTTTCCACACAAATACAAGTGCAAAAGTGGTTTCCTGCACCAACACAAGTGCGAAAAGTGGTTTTTCAACACTAACACAAGTGCGAAAAGTGATTTTTCAACACTAACACAAGTGCGAAAAGTGGTTTTTCCACACTAATACAAGTACAAAAGTGGGTTTTCAATACTAACACAAGTGCGAAAAGTGGTTTCCTGCAGCAACACAAGTGCGAAAAGTGGTTTTTCAACACTAACACAAGTGCGAAAAGTGGTTTTTCAACACTAACACAAGTGCAAAAAGTGTTTTTTCAACACTATCACAAGTGCAAAAAGTGTTTTTTCCACACTAATACAAGTGCAAAAGTGGTTTCCTGCACCAACACAAGTGCGAAAAGTGGTTTTTCAACACTAACACAAGTGCGAAAAGTGGTTTTTCAACACCAACACAAGTGCAAAAAGTGTTTTTTCAACACCATCACAAGTGCAAAGAGTGTTTTTTCCACACTAATACAAGTGCAAAAGTGGTTTCCTGCACCAACACAAGTGCGAAAAGTGGTTTTTCAACACTAACACAAGTGCGAAAAGTGGTTTTTCAACACTAACACAAGTGCAAAAAGTGTTTTTTCCACACTAATACAAGTGCAAAAGTGGTTTCCTGCACCAACACAAGTGCGAAAAGTGGTTATTCAACACTAACACAAGTGCGAAAAGTGATTTTTCAACACTAACACAAGTGCGAAGAGTGGTTTTTCCACACTAATACAAGTGCAAAAGTGGTTTCCTGCACCAACACAAGTGCGAAAAGTGGTTTTTCAACACTAACACAAGTGCAAAAAGTGTTTTTTCAACACTATCACAAGTGCAAAAAGTGTTTTTTCCACACTAATACAAGTGCAAAAGTGGTTTCCTGCACCAACACAAGTGCGAAAAGTGGTTTTTCAACACTAATACAAGTGCGAAACGTGGTTTTTCAACACTAACACAAGTGCGAAAAGTGGTTTTTCCACACTAATAGAAGTGCAAAAGTGGTTTCCTGCACCAACACAAGTGCGAAAAGTGGTTTTTCAACACTAACACAAGTGCGAAAAGTGGTTTTTCAACACTATCACAAGTGCAAAAAGTGTTTTTTCCACACTAATACAAGTGCAAAAGTGGTTTCCTGCACCAACACAAGTGTGAAAAGTGGTTTTTCAACAATAACACAAGTGCGAAAAGTGGTTTTTCAACACTATCACAAGTGCAAAAAGTGTTTTTTCCACACTAATACAAGTGTAAAAGTGGTTTCCTGCACCAACACAAGTGCGAAAAGTGGTTTTTCAACCCTAACACAAGTGCGAAAAGTGGTTTTTCAACACTAACACAAGTGCGAAAAGTGGTTTTTCAACACTAGCACAAGTGCGAAAAGTGGTTTTTCAACACTATCACAAGTGCAAAAAGTGTTTTTTCCACACTAATACAAGTGCAAAAGTGGTTCCTGCACCAACACAAGTGCGAAAAGTGGTTTTTCAACACTAACACAAGTGCGAAAAGTGGTTTTTCAACACTAACACTCGTGCAAAAAGTGTTTTTTCAACACTATCACATGTGCAAAAAGTGTTTTTTCCACACTAATACAAGTGCAAAAAGTGTTTTTTCCACACTAATACAAGTGCAAAAGTGGTTTCCTGCACCAACACAAGTGCGAAAAGTGGTTTTTCAACACTAACACAAGTGCGAAAAGTGGTTTTTCAACACTAACACAAGTGCAAAAAGTGTTTTTTCAACACTATCACAAGTGCAAAAAGTGTTTTTTCCACACTAATACAAGTGCAAAAGTGGTTTCCTGCACCAACACAAGTGCGAAAAGTGGTTTTTCAACACTAACACAAGTGCGAAAAGTGGTTTTTCAACACTAACACAAGTGCGAAAAGTGGTTTTTCCACACTAATACAAGTGCAAAAGTGGTTTCCTGCACCAACACAAGTGCGAAAAGTGGTTTTTCAACACTAACACAAGTGCGAAAAGTGGTTTTTCAACACTATCACAAGTGCAAAAAGTGTTTTTTCCACACTAATACAAGTGCAAAAGTGGTTTCCTGCACCAACACAAGTGCGAAAAGTGGTTTTTCAACACTAATACAAGTGCGAAAAGTGGTTTTTCAACACTAACACAAGTGCGAAAAGTGGTCTTTCAACACTAGCACAAGTGCGAAAAGTGGTTTTTCAACACTAACACAAGTGCGAAAAGTGTTTTTTCCACACTAATGCAAGTGCAAAAGTGGTTTCCTGCACCAACACTAGTGCGAAAAGTGGTTTTTCAACATGAACACAAGTGCGAAAAGTGGTTTTTCAACACTATCACAAGTGCAAAAAGTGTTTTTTCCACGCTAATACAAGTGCAAAAGTGGTTTTTCAACACTAACACAAGTGCGAAAAGTGGTTTTTCAACACAATCGCAAGTGCAAAAAGTGTTTTTTCCACACTAATACAAGTGCAAAAGTGGTTTCCTGCACCAATACAAGTGCGAAAAGTGGTTTTTCAACACTAACACAACTGCGAAAAGTGGTTT
Source organism: Myxine glutinosa (assembly GCF_964187855.1). Taxonomy (NCBI): domain Eukaryota; kingdom Metazoa; phylum Chordata; class Myxini; order Myxiniformes; family Myxinidae; genus Myxine; species Myxine glutinosa. The sequence continues at coordinate 22,789 of NW_027619892.1, forward strand.
CCTGCACCAACACAAGTGCGAAAAGTGGTTTTTCAACACTAACACAAGTGCGAAAAGTGGTTTTTCAACACTAACACAAGTGCGAAAAGTGGTTTTTCAACACTAACACAAGTGCAAAAAGTGTTTTTTCAACACTATCACAAATGCAAAAAGTGTTTTTTCCACACTAATACAAGTGCAAAAGTGGTTTCCTGCACCAACACAAGTGCGAAAAGTGGTTTTTCAACACTAACACAAGTGCGAAAAGTTGTTTTTCAACACTAACACAAGTGCGAAAAGTGGGTTTTCAACACTAACACAAGTGCGAAAAGTGGTTTCCTGCACCAACACAAGTGCGAAAAGTGGTTTTTCAACACTAACACAAGTGCGAAAAGTGGTTTTTCAACACTAACACAAGTGCGAAAAGTGGTTTTTCAACACTAACACAAGTGCAAAAAGTGTTTTTTCAACACTATCACAAATGCAAAAAGTGTTTTTTCCACACTAATACAAGTGCAAAAGTGGTTTCCTGCACCAACACAAGTGCGAAAAGTGGTTTTTCAACACTAACACAAGTGCGAAAAGTTGTTTTTCAACACTAACACAAGTGCGAAAAGTGGTTTTTCAACACTAACACAAGTGCGAAAAGTGGTTTTTCAACACTATCACAAGTGCAAAAAGTGTTTTTTCCACACTAATACAAGTGCACAAGTGGTTTCCTGCACCAACACAAGTGCGAAAAGTGGATTTTCAACACTAACACAGTGCGAAAAGTGGGTTTTCAACACTAACACAAGTGCGAAAAGTGGTTTCCTGCACCAACACAAGTGCGAAAAGTGGTTTTTCAACACTAACACAAGTGCAAAAAGTGTTTTTTCAACACTATCACAAGTGCAAAAAGTGTTTTTTCCACACTAATACAAGTGCAAAAGTGGTTTCCTGCACCAACACAAGTGCGAAAAGTGGTTTTTCAACACTAACACAAGTGCGAAAACTGGTTTTTCAACACTAACACAAGTGCAAAAAGTGTTTTTTCAACACTATCACAAGTGCAAAAGTGGTTTGCTGCACCAACACAAGTGCGAAATGTGGGTTTTCAACACTAACACAAGTGCGAAAAGTGGGTTTTCAACACTAACACAAGTGCAAAAAGTGGTTTCCTTCACTAACACAAGTGCAAAAAGTGCTTTTTCAACACTAACACAAGTGCGAAAAGTGGTTTTTCAACACTAACAAAAGTGCGAAAAGTGGTTTTTTCACACTAATACAAGTGCAAAAGTGGTTTCCTGCACCAACACAAGTGCGAAAAGTGGTTTTTCAACACTAACACAAGTGCGAAAAGTGGTTTTTCAACACTATCACAAGTGCAAAAAGTGTTTTTTCCACACTAATACAAGTGCAAAAGTGGTTTCCTGCACCAACACAAGTGCGAAAAGTGGTTTTTCAACACTAATACAAGTGCGAAAAGTGGTTTTTCAACACTAATACAAGTGTAAAAGTGGTTTCCTGCACCAACACAAGTGCGAAAAGTGGTTTTTCAACACTAACACAAGTGCAAAAAGTGTTTTTTCAACACTATCACAAGTGCAAAAAGTATTTTTTCCACACTAATACAAGTGCAAAAGTGGTTTACTGCACCAACACAAGTGCGAAAAGTGGTTTTTCAACACTAATACAAGTGCGAAACGTGGTTTTTCAACAATAACACAAGTGCGAAAAGTGGTTTTTCAACACTATCACAAGTGCAAAAAGTGTTTTTTCCACACTAATACAAGTGCAAAAGTGGTTTCCTGCACCAACACAAGTGCGAAAAGTGGTTTTTCAACACTAATACAAGTGCGAAAAGTGGTTTTTCAACACTAACACAAGTGCGAAAAGTGGTCTTTCAACACTAGCACAAGTGCGAAAAGTGGATTTCAACACTAACACAAGTGCGAAAAGTGTTTTTTCCACACTAATGCAAGTGCAAAAGTGGTTTCCTGCACCAACACTAGTGCTAAAAGTGGTTTTTCAACATGAACACAAGTGCGAAAAGTGGTTTTTCAACACTATCACAAGTGCAAAAAGTGTTTTTTCCACACTAATACAAGTGCAAAAGTGGTTTTTCAACACTAACACAAGTGCGAAAAGTGGTTTTTCAACACTAACACAAGTGCGAAAAGTAGTTTTTCCACACTAATACAAGTGCAAAAGTGGTTTCCTGCACCAACACAAGTGCGAAATGTGGTTTTTCAACCCTATCACAAGTGCAAAAAGTGTTTTTTCCACACTAATACAAGTGCAAAAGTGGTTTCCTGCACCAACACAAGTGCGAAAAGTGGATTTTCAACACTAACACAAGTGCGAAAAGTGGGTTTTCAATACTAACACAAGTGCGAAAAGTGGTTTCCTGCAGCAACACAAGTGCGAAAAGTGGTTTTTCAACACTAACACAAGTGCGAAAAGTGGTTTTTCAACACTAACACAAGTGCAAAAAGTGTTTTTTCAACACTATCACAAGTGCAAAAAGTGTTTTTTCCACACTAATACAAGTGCAAAAGTGGTTTCCTGCACCAACACAAGTGCGAAAAGTGGTTTTTCAACACTAACACAAGTGCGAAAAGTGGTTTTTCAACACTAACACAAGTGCAAAAAGTGTTTTTTCAACACCATCACAAGTGCAAAGAGTGTTTTTTCCACACTAATACAAGTGCAAAAGTGGTTTCCTGCACCAACACAAGTGCGAAAAGTGGTTTTTCAACACTAACACAAGTGCGAAAAGTGGTTTTTCAACACTAACACAAGTGCAAAAAGTGTTTTTTCCACAGGAATACAAGTGCAAAAGTGGTTTCCTGCACCAACACAAGTGCGAAAAGTGGTTTTTCAACACTAACACAAGTGCGAAAAGTGATTTTTCAACACTAACACAAGTGCGAAAAGTGGTTTTTCCACACTAATACAAGTGCAAAAGTGGTTTCCTGCACCAACACAAGTGCGAAAAGTGGTTTTTCAACACTAACACAAGTGCAAAAAGTGTTTTTTCAACACTATCACAAGTGCAAAAAGTGTTTTTTCCACACTAATACAAGTGCAAAAGTGGTTTCCTGCACCAACACAAGTGCGAAAAGTGGTTTTTCAACACTAATACAAGTGCGAAACGTGGTTTTTCAACACTAACACAAGTGCGAAAAGTGGTTTTTCCACACTAATAGAAGTGCAAAAGTGGTTTCCTGCACCAACACAAGTGCGAAAAGTGGTTTTTCAACACTAACACAAGTGCGAAAAGTGGTTTTTCAACACTAACACAAGTGCGAAAAGTGGTTTTTCAACACTATCACAAGTGCAAAAAGTGTTTTTTCCACACTAATACAAGTGCAAAAGTGGTTTCCTGCACCAACACAAGTGCGAAAAGTGGTTTTTCAACACTAATACAAGTGCGAAAAGTGGTTTTTCAACACTAATACAAGTGTAAAAGTGGTTTCCTGCACCAACACAAGTGCGAAAAGTGGTTTTTCAACACTAACACAAGTGCAAAAAGTGTTTTTTCAACACTATCACAAGTGCAAAAAGTATTTTTTCCACACTAATACAAGTGCAAAAGTGGTTTACTGCACCAACACAAGTGCGAAAAGTGGTTTTTCAACACTAATACAAGTGCGAAACGTGGTTTTTCAACACTAACACAAGTGCGAAAAGTGGTTTTTCAACACTATCACAAGTGCAAAAAGTGTTTTTTCCACACTAATACAAGTGCAAAAGTGGTTTCCTGCACCAACACAAGTGCGAAAAGTGGTTTTTCAACACTAATACAAGTGCGAAAAGTGGTTTTTCAACACTAACACAAGTGCGAAAAGTGGTCTTTCAACACTAGCACAAGTGCGAAAAGTGGATTTCAACACTAACACAAGTGCGAAAAGTGTTTTTTCCACACTAATGCAAGTGCAAAAGTGGTTTCCTGCACCAACACTAGTGCTAAAAGTGGTTTTTCAACATGAACACAAGTGCGAAAAGTGGTTTTTCAACACTATCACAAGTGCAAAAAGTGTTTTTTCCACACTAATACAAGTGCAAAAGTGGTTTTTCAACACTAACACAAGTGCGAAAAGTGGTTTTTCAACACTAACACAAGTGCGAAAAGTAGTTTTTCCACACTAATACAAGTGCAAAAGTGGTTTTTCAACACTAACACAAGTGCAAAAAGTGTTTTTTCAACACCATCACAAGTGCAAAGAGTGTTTTTTCCACACTAATACA
>NW_027619893.1:0-27000 GCF_964187855.1 Myxine glutinosa
GAGATGTTTGGGGAAATTGCAAGGGCCTATGCTTATTTTGTTTGATACAATGCAAAGTCAATCTAGTGGGAAACACAGATTTAGCCTACATGGAATAAGGAAATACACTATTTAAAAAGATATATCGTGACCTGCGTGTAAGTTTCATGGAATTAACTAGGAGGACGGCTGCGACCATTATTTACATTAACAGGGTGTTACCATACTTCTGTAACGTTCACATTGTAACGTTTTCACATTCATTACACTTCCTCCAAAATTGTTACACTTCTCAAAAACCATTACACTTCTCAAATTCGTTACACACTTCTCAAAACCGTTACACTGCACCCTCCTTTCTTCAGGCCCGTGCTCAGGCCTACTAAACTTTAACTTAGTGTGACACGTAGGTGTAATTCCCTCTACAATTAACCTGACCCTGAGTGTGACAATCTTAAAACACAAATAAGTATGTCCCCCTATTGCATTGCACCCTGTCTAACAGACTCAAACCCACAGCTAACCGAATTACGGAATTATTCTCAAACTATACATTTACGGTGGGGAGCATTATTTACAATGACGTGATTTCTTATTTACAACGCAACCCAGGACCTGTGTTTTTTTTTTTAGGGAACAAGAAAAAGAAATTCCTGTTAGGAGGGAGGAGACAGCACGCATTGCATCAATGCACCAGTACCAATACCACCAAAGCACCCAAAAGCACCAAAAGCACCACAAAGCAGCAAAAGCACCACTCGGTGCGCAGTCACCATGGTTCTTAATAAACACAACAAAACAACTGGTGGTGGTCTTCTCTTTCTCTGCTGGGCCGATGTTCTTCCCGACGTCTTCTGGCTTCATGCGGCCTACTTGGAAATATAAAAAAGCACAACTTGTGTTCGTTTTTTTATTAGGGCCTCAGGGGCCAACTAAGGGTGGTCCACCTGTTTGGCATAGGTGCCACCTTACCGAGGTCCGCAAGCAAGATTCCCTGGCCACTATGGCCGGTCTCCAACAGAGGTGGCCTGCCCCAGAACCTGGGGTCCATCAAGTGGTACTTGGCCGCAGAACAGCGGTCCATAAAGTGGTACATCAACGCAATGCATGCTGGTTCTGGGAATCTCGGGCGCACAATGGCCACCTCATGCACACTCCCCTCGGCACCCAATGGCGCACAGGTCATGTGGGAGACAAAAGAAAGACAATTGAGCGAGGGGTAAGGTCACAAGGGTACACGTCATTAAGGCAATGCAAGGCGAAATGCGTATGGAGGGCGAAGTGAGAAAGCTCGTCCCTACCGTACGTCACCCCCCTGTCACCTACCCTACCCTTGCCCTTACCCCATATGTACAAAATCTACACATTACCAATTCGTCACTACTGTCACGTCTTCCCCATATTTCCCCTATACCAAATTCGTCACCACAATCCCTCTAACCAAAATTTGCCATCACCCAATTCGTCATCAATCCTCATAAGGAGGCAGAGATGGAACATCAAAGCACAATGTCACACCCACGTCATGATGCGTCTCACAATCCAAACATTTGCATCATAAAAAATAATCAAAACATGGCATGGTGTGGAGTACCTGTCACCTCAGGTGAGTGGATGCAGATGGTGTGAGGAGATCCTTCATCCTAACTATTTTCTAAATGACTTTAACACACTTTACACTACCCGGGGTCTTTCCCTGCCACTCCATTGGCCAACTTACACGATGGGTTCTAATAACCAATTCCCATTGACCAAACTGTGGTGCTTCTCAATTTGGGGTCTCACTCCCCCGATTCATCTCGCGGTGCCCTCGCACAATTTCTGGGCTGCGACGTGTAGCTCTCCCAGCAGGTCTACCCACCTGCACACCTCCACCACTGTAGTTGCCACCCGAGCTTACCTAGCTCCTCACCCTAACCTAACTAACTGGGGCAGGCCCTCTCCTGGCTCTGTCACCCCCTGGTGCCCTCTGGCACTGGGCTACCCGGGTCCGTCCTCCGGATCCTCGGGCCCCATCCACAACTACCGGCTCCCAGAGCCCACCTGCGGCCTCACCTGGCCGACATCCTTACAGTGGTGGAGCGCCCAACCAACTACACACACTAACAGGCTACACGCCCAGCCATTTCCACAACACTAATGCACCCATCCAAATACCATTCTGTCACCCACACCACAGATGCCAATATCCAACCACAATTTACCTGTACCCTCTACCTAACACTTACACTACCTGCCCCGGGTATCCGTGATGGGGGTCCACTCTTCCCCCATTCACACCTTCGCACCATGCACACCACTCCGTACCACTTACTCCAACTCCTTCCACACACTTGTACTTGCACACCTGTGCTCTCACTCTTGGTGCCGCCTGCACCCTTCTCTCCCCAAGCGCATTCGCGCTGATCCACAACACTCACTACTCACACACTGCTCCACACACCTGTCCAGTTGCACACCTGTGCAATCACACCTGTTCAATTCTCAACCATACGGCATCATCTCAGCTAACTACTCCCCTCTGAAACTTGCGCTTCCCAGTCGTCCCTTTAAACTATTGCGCTCCCACGTCATTATCATCCACACTAAACTACCTGCGTCCCCACTACAGGTATCAGTCACTAACTAACCTTAACGTCACCTAATGTCCTCTTCGCTAGATCCCTAACAATATAACCTAACCCACCCGGGCTAGTTTTCACTGCCATACACCCCATAAGCTATAGCGCATTTGCCCCCACCTGTGAGGGATGGTGGATTTGCCATCCCACCACATCGGGGGTCTCTCACTATAAATTTTGCTCGTCCAAATTCCAACCAATTCAAAAATTTTCCATTTACTGCCAATTCTACCCACTATTATAAATTCCGTATCAAATCACGATCACGATCACTATCACCCGTCTACTTATTACATCCTCTCGGTGCGCCAGTTCATGTCTACAGCCCGGCTTCGTACGGCCGAGCAATGAACGCGGGTCGTTTTGTGCCAGCGGCTGGATACGTCCCGCATTCGTGGCAGGGACGGGGGCTTACCCGGGCCGAGATCCCACGCACCACCTCGGCGTGGAGCCATCCAATGTCCCGATCTCGACCTGCCGGCACGTCTCAACAAAACGTGGTCGCCATGACGACCCTTCCTATCCAGCTGCCCGCTCCGCCTAGTGGAGCTCGGACGCGGCCGTTCCACGCGAGGCCCAGCGTGGATCGCGCACAGCGGTCCTTTCGAACCCGCCGTGGCTCGGATCCCCGCTGGTTCTCGCGGCACGCGAAGCCCGGCACGCACCGAGGGCCCGATTCGGCTATAAGTCGCTCTAACCGCTAAACCGGTTACCGTCGATGCTTCACCTGGACGCTTACATGCATACGCTACCCCTTGCTTGCTCATACATGCAGCCGTTTCCATGCTCCTCGTACCTTTCCTTACACACCCAGGTACACTCATTCCACTCACAGCCTTGGTCACACACCTGACCACCGAACACCTTGGCACACATTCGTCGCTCGCACACCTCACCAACACACCTCTTCGCGCCCCTTTCTCGGTCACCTCCTCTGTGACAATCACAGGTGTGCTCTCACCCGCACACCCAACCACGTGCCTCACTACCAATTCCAGCGTGCATTCCCACTCACGCTCTACCATTCCAGGTGTGCATCCTTCCATTCCAGGTGTACATCCTCGCTCACCTGCCACAACCAACTCACGCTCCGTGTCACTCTCACTACTCTCACCTCCACTCTCGGTCGCGCACTCACCCTTACTCTCGACAGCGCACTCTTTCCTCATGCACCTGTCCGTTACACACCTTTCTCGCGCACACTCTTCCGCACATTGTCCCGTTACACCGTCTGTAACACTCACCACAGGCGTACACTCTCTCATTACTTCCTCCATAACACTCACCACACCGCGCTTCCATGTACTCCCTCGCGCACGCGCTACGACTGACTCACTCTTGACGGCACACTCACTCCTCGGCGTGCACTTTTTCCTCACACACCCCATGGTCGGACATTCTCGCACACCTCTTTTTTCGCACACCAGACCTGTCGCTCACTTCACCAACGGCCTCTCACGAACACCCGGATCCAAACCAATCCCCAAGCCGACTGAAGCTTTCCTCACATCATATACATTGCCACTCACCTCCGTACCTCGTCTCCGCACCTCCTTTGCCACCTGCAAACTCTTTATTTGGTTAGTGAGCATCACATTATGAGTTGAGCACCGACCTTGTACATATTCCGCTATCTCCTCCTTTATTTCTCTCTTAGTTTCTGTCCATCTCTTCTTAATTTCACTCACCTCTTCTTTCACTTCCTCTAATTTTTGTTTAACCTCTTTTATTTCTCGGTGCGTCTCCTCAAGTTCGTCCTCTAAGGCTACCGTGACCGTCTCTATGTGCTTCCTCACCTGCCGGTCCTTTGTCTCCATTATCTCTGTCACCTCGTCCACCCTCATTGTCAGTTCCTCACGTACCATCTGACATTGCTTCTGTGTCGCTATCAAGTCATTTTTAATTTCTTTTTGTGTCGCCTTTAACCCTCCTAGTACCGCAGTGTTCTTTTGAACCTGCTCCACTAACTTCGTTTGTCCCTCTGTCAGCTGTTCCACCTCCTCCGTCAGATCTTCTATTCCCCCTTGTAACTTAGCCGTATTATTTCTCACCTCTTTCTCCATACGCTTCTCACCTCGCTTTACCTCCTCGCGTAGCCCCGAAACCTCCTCACTTACCCCTCGTCGTATTTCCTCCATCTTTTTTGTAGATGCCACCCTCATCTGTCCCAATTCATCCCTCTGAGCATCCAGTTTGGTTTCTACCCCGATTTTCACCTCCTCTATCTGCTCTCCCATTTGTTTGATTTCCCTGGCAGATTGTTCCCCTATTTCCCGCAATTTGTCCTCCATCCTATTTTCTAACCCCATTAACCCATTTTTCACCCCCTCTATCTGATTCTCCTGGGCAGCCATTCTATTTTCCACCCCCGTTAACCCATGTTTCACCCCTTCTATCCCATTGTCTAACCCCTCAAATTTCTTGTCTAATCCCTCAAATTTCTTTTCTAATCCCTCACCGGTACCCCTCGCTTCGTCCCTCATTACCCCCAATTGCTCACCCTGAGCATCCATCCGGTTCCCCATTTGTCCCATTTGGCCCTCCAATCGCTCACCCAGTCGCTCAATTTGGCTCCCCATACTCATCTGTACAGCTGCCTGTAGCTGCGCAATGAGGGCCTGCATGTCAATCCCTCCCACTTGTGCAGCGGGCACGGCCGCCATAGCCATGTGCGAGGCGCCATTTTGTGCGTCTGATACCCCCTCAACCGCCTCCTCATTGCTCTCCTCCTCCCTTTCTTTCCCTAAGTCCTGGGTTACCCCTAACCCGTCTATTTCCCGCACCGACATCCGATCGCCTTGATTGTCCATGGCGCGATCTCAAAATTCGGGTTTTATAAAACAAAATAAATTTCGGCAGCTTGTAATTTTGAGCGCGTTAAGCGCGCTTCGGGTCCGATTTCGGGTCCGATCTCCCTCCTCGACACCAATTGTTACTCTAATAGTACAATTGGTGTTCCAAAATTTGGGCCTAACAAATTTAGTCCCAGGTCCGAATCCAACTCCTGACAACCAATTGTTACAGACGCGGTTTTAGATGTTATATTGACCGAGCGGTGGTGTATTACCGCGTCCGAACAGTTACTCCCCGATTAGAACCCGATTCCACCCGACGTTGACCAGATCGCCCCACAGATATTCAATCGGGAAACCTCTAAAGCGACCGAAAGAGAAGGAAAAGAGAAAAAGACAGAGTACGGAGGAAGAACAGATTTATTATACACACACAAGCAAAAAGGAAGGGCGACCAAAATTATTTACAAGCAATGGATGGAAAAAGCAGTCACACAGTGCATTGTTAGCTTAAACTATTCATTTTACTTAACCCCAAGACAACGAGTAGGACAGGACGTTCACACTTACACAGGGGATATTGCAGGCAGGTAGGGCTTGAGGTGGATGGCTTGAGAGGGAGGCAAGGTCGGAGGCAGCAGCTCTCAATTCCTCCCGGTTTTGGCGGGAAAACCCTCCGTCGCGTATCCGCTGCGGTAGACGTCACGCGCTGGTTCGGCACACCTGCTCCTCTTCTTGTGGTGGAGCCGTCTCCCTCCTTTCAGCGCGTCTCTCCAAAGCTGGTTTCCTCTCCGAGTACCTCTCCTCTTTGGCTTGGAGCGGTTCGCATCTCACCGCTCTGCTTGGTGCCGCCTCTTCGCTCCTCTCCCAGGTCATCTCCCAAGTCATCTCGTAAAGCAGTCCCTTACAGTTGCTTTTATCACCTCGGGCGGAATCAAGCCGCCGGCTCCGAGGGCACGCCTACCGGGTCGCTCACCGCGGTGCTGATTGGCTGTTAGGGCTGGCTCACTCCTCCCCTCTTATGACGAGGTGGAGACACGCCTTTCTTCTCCGAGATTAGCACATGGGCAATGGCGGCCTGCGGGATTGAAAACAACTCCCACCCTTTTGAAAGGAACTTTGGAGAGCGGAGATGTTTGGGGAAATTGCAAGGGCCTATGCTTATTTTGTTTGATACAATGCAAAGTCAATCTAGTGGGAAACACAGATTTAGCCTACATGGAATAAGGAAATACACTATTTAAAAAGATATATCGTGACCTGCGTGTAAGTTTCATGGAATTAACTAGGAGGACGGCTGCGACCATTATTTACATTAACAGGGTGTTACCATACTTCTGTAACGTTCACACTGTAACGTTTTCACATTCGTTACACTTCCTCCAAAATTGTAACACTTCTCAAAAACCGTTACACTTCTCAAATTCGTTACACACTTCTCAAAACCGTTACAATACGTTTCGTCATCGATATACATAAGACAGAGACGGATGGCTGTCCTTTCGTCCATCAGTGCTTACGCTGATTGGCTGGTGTGAGGCTAGGTGCAAGGTGATTGGCTCCCGGCAAGATTGAATAATGTATCGTATTGGCTTATTAAAAGCTGATATACGAAATCTGATTCCGTATTTCACGATCGGAACTCAGGGCCTGAATAATTATGTCGAAATCTCGAATGAAAGTGACAGAGACAGGACAGTGGTGGAGAGAGGGGATTGTAGAAGGGTGGAGGGGGAGACGGGGAGTGAGAGTGAGAGAGAGAGAAGGGTATACTTTTGATAGTTTTTCCGGTCACTTGGGATGAGTACTCTTCTTTGTGATGTTGTGATGAATAAGTGAATCAGCTTGACATACGTGATTAAATTTCTTTGTGAGTGGCAAGAAAATACTAGATGGTGAGTGTGAGTCCACAGGCAGATCTACTTTGATGTAGATCGGTCATTCTCAGATGTAACATAATCAAGATACAGTGCCCATAGAAAGTCTGTACCCCCTTTCAAAATTTTAATCTGTTGTTTCCTCATGGCCTGGAATTAAATCAGACTTTTCCCACCTATATTTACACATCGAAACCCACAACTTCCAAGTGAAAAACAAATTCTACAACATTCACAAAATTTATTAAAAATACAAAACTAGATTATCTTGGTTGGATACGTGTCCACCCTCCCCCACACCCCCTTATAATAGCAATTGTAAATTAGGTCAGGTGTAGCCAATCACCTTCAACATCACACACCAAGTTAATTGGCCTCCACCTAAACTGCAGTGATTCTGATTATTTCAAAATAAAATCAGCTGTTCCTGTAGATTTCCTCTGCTGGGTAGTGCATTTCACAGCAAAGACTCAACCATGAGCACCAAGGAGCTTTCAAAAGATCTATGGGAAGAAGTTGTGGAAAGGCACAGATCAGGGGATGGGTACAAAAATATTTCAAAGGACTTGAATATCCCTTGGAGCACAGTCAAGCCAATCATTAAGAAGTGGAAGGCGTATGGTACCATCAAGACCCTGCCTAGATCAGACCGTCCCACCAATTTGGATGACCAAGCAAGAAGGAGACTGATCAGAGGGGCCAGCAAGAGGCTAATGGCAACTTTGAAAGACCTACAGGCCATTATGGCAAAGACTGGTCACTGTGTGCATGTGACAACAATATCCCAAGCATTCCACAAATCTCACCTGCGCAGTAGGGTGGCAAGAAGGAAGCCATTACTCCAAAAGACCCACCCTGAGAACCACTCCGCAGATTTTGAAGCCATGTGGCAAAAGGTTTTGTGGTCCGACAAAACCAGGATGGAACTTTTTGGCTGAAATGCAAAATGTCACACTTGGCACAAACCCAACACAGCACATCACCCAAAGAACACCATCCCTACTGTGAATCATGGAGGTGGCAGCATCATGTCATGGGGATGTTTCTCATCAGCAGGGGCTGGGCCACTTGCCCGGATAGAAGGCCAAATGGATGGAGCAAAATACCGACAATTCTCGAGAGGAAAACCTGCTGCCCTCTGCAAGAAAGCTGAAATTTGGACGGAAGTTCACCTTTCACCATGACAACGACCCGAAGCACACTGCCAAAGCTACACTGGAGTGGCTAAGAAACAAAAATATAAATGTCCTTGAGTGGCCCAGTCAGAGCCCAGAGCTAAATCCAATCGGAAATCTGTGGCCCAACTTGAAGATTGTTGTCCATTAACACTCCCCACGCAACCTGACTGAGCGGGAACAGTTTTGTACAGAATTGGCAAATATTGCCCATCAAGGTGTGCAAAGTTTGTGGAGCTGGAACCCAATAGACTCACACCTGTAATTGCTGTCAAATATACTTCCAGCAAGTATTAACTCAGAGGTGGACACTTATCCAACCAAGATAAAGTAGTTTTGTATTTTTAATACATTTTCTGAGATTTTTAAAATTTATTTTCACTTGGAAGTTTTGGTTTACGATGTGTAAATAAAGGTGGAAAAAGTCTGATTTTGTGCAATATCATTTCAGTCTATAAGGTAACAAAAGGTGAAAAATTTGAAAGGGGGTGTAGATCTTCTCTGGGCACTGTATCTGGTCATGGTTCTGCCTTGTTAAATGCCCCATGTTGTCTTTGTTTTGGATCTCCTCTTTTGAAAACAGTAAAATCTGCTTGAGATCGTGCTCCTTGCATGTCGGTGTTACCCTGATACCGATTGGACCCATGTTTGAAGGTCTCCTGTGCGTGTCCTTTTTGTGAGAAAACGAGTGGTTCTCCTTTATTTATTTTAAACCAAAGCTTTGGTGATGTTTATTTGTGTACTCTCCAGGCACAGGTGCAATCTCAGTGCTATGGTAAGCACCTCCTGGATGTTAAGGATCTGCTCCAAAAGCATACAAAAGCAACCACTTTTCGCACTTGTTTTAGTGTTGAAAAACCACTTTTTGCACTTGTGTTGGTGCAGGAAACCACTTTTGCCCGTGTATTAGTGTGGAAAAAACACTTTTCGCACTTGTGTTAGTGTTGAAAAACCACTTTTCGCACTTGTGTTAGTGTTGAAAAACCACTTTTCGTGCTTGTGTTGGTGCAGGAAACCACTTTTGCACTTGTATTAGTGTGGAAAAAACACTTTTTGCACTTGTGATAGTGTTGAAAAACCACTTTTCGCACTTGTGTTGGTGCAGGAAACCACTTTTGCACTTGTATTAGTGTGGAAAAAACACTTTTTGCACTTGTGATAGTGTTGAAAAACCACTTTTCGCACATGTGTTAGTGTTGAAAAACCACTTTTCGCACTTGTGTTAGTGTTGAAAAACCACTTTTCGCACTTGTGTTGGTGCAGGAAACCACTTTTCGCACTTGTGTTAGTGACGAAAAACCACTTTTCGCACTTGTGTTGGTGCAGGAAACCACTTTTGCACTTGTATTAGTGTGGAAAAAACACTTTTTGCACTTGTGTTAGTGTTGAAAAACCACTTTTCGCACTTGTGTTGGTGCAGGAAACCACTTTTTGCACTTGTGTTAGTGATGAAAAAACACTTTTCGCACTTGTGTTGGTGCAGGAAACCATTTTTGCACTTGTATTAGTGTGGAAAAAACACTTTTTGCACTTGTGATAGTGTTGAAAAACCACTTTTCGCACTTGTGTTAGTGTTGAAAAACCACTTTTCGCACTTGTGTTAGTGTTGAAAAACCACTTTTCGCACTTGTGTTAGTGTTGAAAAACCACTTTTCACACTTGTGTTGGTGCAGGAAACCACTTTTGCACTTGTATTAGAGTGGAAAAAACACTTTTTGCACTTGTGATAGTGTTGAAAAACCACTTTTCGCACATGTGTTAGTGTTGAAAAACCACTTTTCGCACTTGTGTTAGTGTTGAAATACCACTTTTCGCACTTGTGTAGGTGCAGGAAACCACTTTTGCACTTGTATTAGTGTGGAAAAAAAACACTTTTTGCACTTGTGATAGTGTTGAAAAACCACTTTTCGCACTTGTGTTAGTGTTGAAAAACCACTTTACGCACTTGTGTTGGTGCAGGAAACCACTTTTGCACTTGTATTAGTGTGGAAAAAACACTTTTCGCACTTGTGTTTGTGTTGAAAAACCACTTTTCGCACTTGTGTTAGTGTTGAAAAACCACTTTTCGCGCTTGTGTTGGTGCAGGAAACCACTTTTGCACTTGTATTAGTGTGGAAAAAACACTTTTTGCACTTGTGATAGTGTTGAAAAACCACTTTTCGCACTTGTGTTAGTGTTGAAAAACCACTTTTCGCACTTGTGTTAGTGTTGAAAAACCACTTTTCGCACTTGTGTTGGTGCAGGAAACCACTTTTGCACTCGTATTAGTGTGGAAAAAACACTTTTTGCACTTGTGATAGTGTTGAAAAACCACTTTTCGCACATGTGTTAGTGTTGAAAAACCACTTTTCACACTTGTGTTAGTGTTGAAAAACCACTTTTCGCACTTGTGTTGGTGCAGGAAACCACTTTTGCACTTGTATTAGTGTGGAAAAAACACTTTTTGCACTTGTGATAGTGTTGAAAAACCACTTTTCGCACTTGTGTTAGTGTTGAAAAACCACTTTTTGCACTTGTGTTAGTGTTGAAAAACCACTTTTCGCACTTGTGTTGGTGCAGGAAACCACTTTTGCACTTGTATTAGTGTGGAAAAAACACTTTTTGCACTTGTGTTAGTGTTGAAAAACCACTTTTCGCACTTGTGTTGGTGCAGGAAACCACTTTTGCACTTGTATTAGTGTGGAAAAAACACTTTTTGCATTTGTGATAGTGTTGAAAAACCACTTTTCGCACTTGTGTTGGTGCAAGAAACCACTTTTGCACTTGTATTAGTGTGGAAAAAACACTTTTTGCACTTGTGATAGTGTTGAAAAACCACTTTTCGCACTTGTGTTAGTGTTGAAAAACGACTTTCTGCACTTGTGTTAGTGTTGAAAAACCACTTTTCGCACTTGTGTTGGTGCAGGAAACCACTTTTGCACTTGTATTAGTGTGAAAAAAACACTTTTTGCACTTGTGATAGTGTTGAAAAACCACTTTTCGCACTTGTGTTAGTGTTGAAAAACCACTTTTCACACTTGTGTTGGTGCAGGAAACCACTTTTGCACTTGTATTAGTGTGGAAAAAACACTTTTTGCACTTGTGATAGTGTTGAAAAACCACTTTTCGCACTTGTGTTAGTGTTGAAAAACCACTTTTCGCACTTGTGTTAGTGTTGAAAAACCACTTTTCGCACTTGTGTTGGTGCAGGAAACCACTTTTGCACTTGTATTAGAGTGGAAAAAACACTTTTTGCACTTGTGATAGTGTTGAAAAACCACTTTTCGCACATGTGTTAGTGTTGAAAAACCACTTTTCGCACTTGTGTTAGTGTTGAAATACCACTTTTCGCACTTGTGTAGGTGCAGGAAACCACTTTTGCACTTGTATTAGTGTGGAAAAAACACTTTTTGCACTTGTGATAGTGTTGAAAAACCACTTTTCGCACTTGTGTTAGTGTTGAAAAACCACTTTTCGCACTTGTGTTAGTGTTGAAAAACCACTTTACGCACTTGTGTTGGTGCAGGAAACCACTTTTGCACTTGTATTAGTGTGGAAAAAACACTTTTCGCACTTGTGTTGGTGCAGGAAACCACTTTTGCACTTGTATTAGTGTGGAAAAAACACTTTTTGCACTTGTGTTAGTGTTGAAAAACCACTTTTCGCACTTGTGTTGGTGCAGGAAACCACTTTTGCACTTGTATTAGTGTGGAAAAAACACTTTTTGCATTTGTGATAGTGTTGAAAAACCACTTTTCGCACTTGTGTTGGTGCAAGATAACCACTTTTGCACTTGTATTAGTGTGGAAAAAACACTTTTTGCACTTGTGATAGTGTTGAAAAACCACTTTTCGCACTTGTGTTAGTGTTGAAAAACCACTTTTTGCACTTGTGTTAGTGTTGAAAAACCACTTTTCGCACTTGTGTTGGTGCAGGAAACCACTTTTGCACTTGTATTAGTGTGGAAAAAACACTTTTTGCACTTGTGTTAGTGTTGAAAAACCACTTTTCGCACTTGTGTTGGTGCAGGAAACCACTTTTTGCACTTGTGTTAGTGATGAAAAAACACTTTTCGCACTTGTGTTGGTGCAGGAAACCATTTTTGCACTTGTATTAGTGTGGAAAAAACACTTTTTGCACTTGTGATAGTGTTGAAAAACCACTTTTCGCACTTGTGTTAGTGTTGAAAAACCACTTTTCGCACTTGTGTTAGTGTTGAAAAACCACTTTTCGCACTTGTGTTAGTGTTGAAAAACCACTTTTCGCACTTGTGTTGGTGCAGGAAACCACTTTTGCACTTGTATTAGAGTGGAAAAAACACTTTTTGCACTTGTGATAGTGTTGAAAAACCACTTTTCACACATGTGTTAGTGTTGAAAAACCACTTTTCGCACTTGTGTTAGTGTTGAAATACCACTTTTCGCACTTGTGTAGGTGCAGGAAACCACTTTTGCACTTGTATTAGTGTGGAAAAAACACTTTTTGCACTTGTGATAGTGTTGAAAAACCACTTTTCGCACTTGTGTTAGTGTTGAAAAACCACTTTACGCACTTGTGTTGGTGCAGGAAACCACTTTTGCACTTGTATTAGTGTGGAAAAAACACTTTTCGCACTTGTGTTTGTGTTGAAAAACCACTTTTCGCACTTGTGTTAGTGTTGAAAAACCACTTTACGCACTTGTGTTGGTGCAGGAAACCACTTTTGCACTTGTATTAGTGTGGAAAAAACACTTTTTGCACTTGTGATAGTGTTGAAAAACCACTATTCGCACTTGTGTTAGTGTTGAAAAACCACTTTTCGCACTTGTGTTGGTGCAGGAAACCACTTTTGCACTTGTATTAGTGTGGAAAAAACACTTTTTGCACTTGTGATATTGTTGAAAAACCACTTTTCGCACTTGTGTTAGTGTTGAAAAACCACTTTTCGCACTTGTGTTAGTGTTGAAAAACCACTTTTCGCACTTGTGTTGGTGCAGGAAACCACTTTTGCACGTGTATTAGTGTGGAAAAAACACTTTTCACACTTGTGATAGTGTTGAAAAACCACTTTTCGCACTTGTGTTTGTGTTGAAAAACCACTTTTCGCACTTGTGTTAGTGATGAAAAACCACTTTTCGCACTTGTGTTGGTGCAGGAAACCACTTTTGCACTTGTATTAGTGTGGAAAAAACACTTTTTGCACTTGTGTTAGTGTTGAAAAACCACTTTTCGCACTTGTGTTGGTGCAGGAAACCACTTTTGCACTTGTTTTAGTGTGGAAAAAACACTTTTTGCACTTGTGATAGTGTTGAAAAACCACTATTCGCACTTGTGTTAGTGTTGAAAAACCACTTTTCGCACTTGTGTTAGTGTTGAAAAACCACTTTTCGCACTTGTGTTAGTGTTGAAAAACCACTTTTCGCACTTGTGTTGGTGCAGGAAACCACTTTTGCACTTGTATTAGTGTGGAAAAAACACTTTTTGCACTTGTGATAGTGTTGAAAAACCACTTTTCGCACTTGTGTTAGTGTTGAAAAACCACTTTACGCACTTGTGTTGGTGCAGGAAACCACTTTTGCACTTGTATTAGTGTGGAAAAAACACTTTTCGCACTTGTGTTTGTGTTGAAAAACCACTTTTCGCACTTGTGTTAGTGTTGAAAAACCACTTTTCGCACTTGTGTTGGTGCAGGAAACCACTTTTGCACTTGTACTAGTGTGGAAAAAACACTTTTTGCACTTGTGATCGTGTTGAAAAACCACTTTTCGCACTTGTGTTAGTGTTGAAAAACCACTTTTCGCACTTGTGTTGGTGCAGGAAACCACTTTTGCACTTGTATTAGTGTGGAAAAAACACTTTTTGCATTTGTGATAGTGTTGAAAAACCACTTTTCGCACTTGTGTTAGTGTTGAAAAACCACTTTTTGCACTTGTTTTAGTGTTGAAAAACCACTTTTCGCACTTGTGTTGGTGCAGGAAACCACTTTTGCACTTGTATTAGTGTGGAAAAAACACTTTTTGCACTTGTGTTAGTGTTGAAAAACCACTTTTCGCACTTGTGTTGGTGCAGGAAACCACTTTTTGCACTTGTGTTAGTGATGAAAAAACACTTTTCACACTTGTGTTGGTGCAGGAAACCATTTTTGCACTTGTATTAGTGTGGAAAAAACACTTTTTGCACTTGTGATAGTGTTGAAAAACCACTTTTCGCACTTGTGTTAGTGTTGAAAAACCACTTTTCGCACTTGTGTTAGTGTTGAAAAACCACTTTTCGCACTTGTGTTAGTGTTGAAAAACCACTTTTCGCACTTGTGTTAGTGTTGAAAAACCACTTTTCGCACTTGTGTTGGTGCAGGAAACCACTTTTGCACTTGTATTAGAGTGGAAAAAACACTTTTTGCACTTGTGATAGTGTTGAAAAACCACTTTTCGCACATGTGTTAGTGTTGAAAAACCACTTTTCGCACTTGTGTTAGTGTTGAAATACCACTTTTCGCACTTGTGTAGGTGCAGGAAACCACTTTTGCACTTGTATTAGTGTGGAAAAAACACTTTTTGCACTTGTGATAGTGTTGAAAAACCACTTTTCGCACTTGTGTTAGTGTTGAAAAACCACTTTACGCACTTGTGTTGGTGCAGGAAACCACTTTTGCACTTGTATTAGTGTGGAAAAAACACTTTTCGCACTTGTGTTTGTGTTGAAAAACCACTTTTCGCACTTGTGTTAGTGTTGAAAAACCACTTTTCGCACTTGTGTTGGTGCAGGAAACCACTTTTGCACTTGTACTAGTGTGGAAAAAACACTTTTTGCACTTGTGATCGTGTTGAAAAACCACTTTTCGCACTTGTGTTAGTGTTGAAAAACCACTTTTCGCACTTGTTTTGGTGCAGGAAACCACTTTTGCACTTGTATTAGTGTGGAAAAAACACTTTTTGCACTTGTGATAGTGTTGAAAAACCACTTTTCGCACATGTGTTAGTGTTGAAAAACCACTTTTCGCACTTGTGTTAGTGTTGAAAAACCACTTTTCGCACTTGTGTTGGTGTTGAAAAACCAATTTTCGCGCTTGTGTTGGTGCAGGAAACCACTTTTGCACTTGTATTAGTGTGGAAAAAACACTTTTTGCACTTGTGATAGTGTTGAAAAACCACTTTTCGCACTTGTGTTAGTGTTGAAAAACCACTTTTCGCACTTTTGTTAGTGTTGAAAAACCACTTTTCGCACTTGTTTTGGTGCAGGAAACCACTTTTGCACTTGTATTAGTGTGGAAAAAACACTTTTTGCACTTGTGATAGTGTTGAAAAACCACTTTTCGCACATGTGTTAGTGTTGAAAAACCACTTTTCGCACTTGTGTTAGTGTTGAAAAACCACTTTTCGCACTTGTGTTTGTGCAGGAAACCACTTTTCGCACTTGTGTTAGTGATGAAAAACCACTTTTCGCACTTGTGTTGGTGCAGGAAACCATTTTAGCACTTGTATTAGTGTGGAAAAAACACTTTTTGCACTTGTGATAGTGTTGAAAAACCACTTTTCGCACTTGTGTTAGTGTTGAAAAACCACTTTTCGCACTTGTGTTAGTGTTGAAAAACCACTTTTCGCACTTGTGTTAGTGTTGAAAAACCACTTTTCGCACTTGTGTTAGTGTTGAAAAACCACTTTTCGTGCTTGTGTTGGTGCAGGAAACCACTTTTGCACTTGTATTAGTGTGGAAAAACACTTTTTGCACTTGTGATAGTGTTGAAAAACCACTTTTCGCACTTGTGTTAGTGTTGAAAAACCACTTTTCGCACTTGTGTTAGTGTTGAAAAACCACTTTTCGCACTTGTGTTAGTGTTGAAAAACCACTTTTCGCACTTGTGTTAGTGTTGAAAAACCACTTTTCGCACTTGTGTTGGTGTTGAAAAACCAATTTTCGCGCTTGTGTTGGTGCAGGAAACCACTTTTGCACTTGTATTAGTGTGGAAAAAGCACTTTTCGCACTTGTGTTTGTGTTGATAAACCACTTTTCGCACTTGTGTTAGTGTTGAAAAACCACTTTTCGCACTTGTGTTGGTGCAGGAAACCACTTTTGCACTTGTATTAGTGTGGAAAAAACACTTTTTACCTTCGCAAAAGCGGAAGGTTATGTTTTGATCGCTGTGTATTTATTTGTATGTCTGTGTGTGTGTGTGTGTGTGTGTGTATGTTATTCGCATAACTCAAAAAGTATTCAACCGATTCGCATGAAATTTGGTGGGATGATAGGTTATTATCCGGGAACCATTTGATTAGATTTTGGAATCGATCGGGTCAAAGGTCAAGGTCAAGGTCATGAAAAGGTCATGGATGTGATTACAATATCAAACTTTTGGCGGGATAGAATGGTTTAATTTGAAACAAATCTTCCCGCATGACAACGTAGGTGTGGCTTTGCTACACAGATCTTGTAGTCTTTTATTTTGGCAACAAAGGTAGCTGCGGCGAAGGTATGCGCTCTACCGAGTGCCCGTTCTAGTTGCACTTGTGTTAGTGTTGAAAAACCACTTTTCGCACTTGTGTTGGTGCAGAAAACCACTTTTCGCACTTGTGTTAGTGATGAAAAACCACTTTTCGCACTTGTGTTAGTGTTGAAAAACCACTTTTCGCACTTGTGTTAGTGTTGAAAAACCAATTTTCGCGCTTGTGTTGGTGCAGGAAACCACTTTTGCACTTGTATTAGTGTGGAAAAAACACTTTTTGCACTTGTGATAGTGTTGAAAAACCACTTTTCGCACTTGTGTTAGTGTTGAAAAACCACTTTTCGCACTTGTGTTAGTGTTGAAAAACCACTTTTCGCACTTGTGTTAGTGTTGAAAAACCACTTTTCGCACTTGTGTTAGTGTTGAAAAACCACTTTTCGCGCTTGTGTTG
Organism: Myxine glutinosa; assembly: GCF_964187855.1. NCBI lineage: Eukaryota > Metazoa > Chordata > Myxini > Myxiniformes > Myxinidae > Myxine > Myxine glutinosa. The sequence goes on from NW_027619893.1 coordinate 17,294, forward strand.
GTGCAGGAAACCACTTTTGCACTTGTATTAGTGTGGAAAAAACACTTTTTGCACTTGTGATAGTGTTGAAAAACCACTTTTCGCACATGTGTTAGTGTTGAAAAACCACTTTTCGCACTTGTGTTAGTGTTGAAAAACCACTTTTCGCACTTGTGTTGGTGCAGGAAACCACTTTTGCACTTGTATTAGTGTGGAAAAAACACTTTTTGCACTTGTGATAGTGTTGAAAAACCACTTTTCGCACTTGTGTTAGTGTTGAAAAACCACTTTTCGCACTTGTGTTAGTGTTGAAAAACCACTTTTCGCACTTGTGTTAGTGTTGAAAAACTACTTTTCGCACTTGTGTTAGTGTTGAAAAACCACTTTTCGTGCTTGTGTTGGTGCAGGAAACCACTTTTGCACTTGTATTAGTGTGGAAAAAACACTTTTTGCACTTGTGATAGTGTTGAAAAACCACTTTTCGCACTTGTGTTGGTGCAGGAAACCACTTTTGCACTTGTATTAGTGTGGAAAAAACACTTTTTGCACTTGTGATAGTGTTGAAAAACCACTTTTCGCACATGTGTTAGTGTTGAAAAACCACTTTTCGCACTTGTGTTAGTGTTGAAAAACCACTTTTCGCACTTGTGTTGGTGCAGGAAACCACTTTTCGCACTTGTGTTAGTGATGAAAAACCACTTTTCGCACTTGTGTTGGTGCAGGAAACCACTTTTGCACTTGTATTAGTGTGGAAAAAACACTTTTTGCACTTGTGTTAGTGTTGAAAAACCACTTTTCGCACTTGTGTTGGTGCAGGAAACCACTTTTTGCACTTGTGTTAGTGATGAAAAAACACTTTTCGCACTTGTGTTGGTGCAGGAAACCATTTTTGCACTTGTATTAGTGTGGAAAAAACACTTTTTGCACTTGTGATAGTGTTGAAAAACCACTTTTCGCACTTGTGTTAGTGTTGAAAAACCACTTTTCGCACTTGTGTTAGTGTTGAAAAACCACTTTTCGCACTTGTGTTAGTGTTGAAAAACCACTTTTCACACTTGTGTTGGTGCAGGAAACCACTTTTGCACTTGTATTAGAGTGGAAAAAACACTTTTTGCACTTGTGATAGTGTTGAAAAACCACTTTTCGCACATGTGTTAGTGTTGAAAAACCACTTTTCACACTTGTGTTAGTGTTGAAATACCACTTTTCGCACTTGTGTAGGTGCAGGAAACCACTTTTGCACTTGTATTAGTGTGGAAAAAAAGCACTTTTTGCACTTGTGATAGTGTTGAAAAACCACTTTTCGCACTTGTGTTAGTGTTGAAAAACCACTTTACGCACTTGTGTTGGTGCAGGAAACCACTTTTGCACTTGTATTAGTGTGGAAAAAACACTTTTCGCACTTGTGTTTGTGTTGAAAAACCACTTTTCGCACTTGTGTTAGTGTTGAAAAACCACTTTTCGCACTTGTGTTGGTGCAGGAAACCACTTTTGCACTTGTATTAGTGTGGAAAAAACACTTTTTGCACTTGTGATAGTGTTGAAAAACCACTTTTCGCACTTGTGTTAGTGTTGAAAAACCACTTTTCGCACTTGTGTTAGTGTTGAAAAACCACTTTTCGCACTTGTGTTGGTGCAGGAAACCACTTTTGCACTCGTATTAGTGTGGAAAAAACACTTTTTGCACTTGTGATAGTGTTGAAAAACCACTTTTCGCACATGTGTTAGTGTTGAAAAACCACTTTTCACACTTGTGTTAGTGTTGAAAAACCACTTTTCGCACTTGTGTTGGTGCAGGAAACCACTTTTGCACTTGTATTAGTGTGGAAAAAACACTTTTTGCACTTGTGATAGTGTTGAAAAACCACTTTTCGCACTTGTGTTAGTGTTGAAAAACCACTTTTTGCACTTGTGTTAGTGTTGAAAAACCACTTTTCGCACTTGTGTTGGTGCAGGAAACCACTTTTGCACTTGTATTAGTGTGGAAAAAACACTTTTTGCACTTGTGTTAGTGTTGAAAAACCACTTTTCGCACTTGTGTTGGTGCAGGAAACCACTTTTGCACTTGTATTAGTGTGGAAAAAACACTTTTTGCATTTGTGATAGTGTTGAAAAACCACTTTTCGCACTTGTGTTGGTGCAAGAAACCACTTTTGCACTTGTATTAGTGTGGAAAAAACACTTTTTGCACTTGTGATAGTGTTGAAAAACCACTTTTCGCACTTGTGTTAGTGTTGAAAAACGACTTTCTGCACTTGTGTTAGTGTTGAAAAACCACTTTTCGCACTTGTGTTGGTGCAGGAAACCACTTTTGCACTTGTATTAGTGTGAAAAAAACACTTTTTGCACTTGTGATAGTGTTGAAAAACCACTTTTCGCACTTGTGTTAGTGTTGAAAAACCACTTTTCACACTTGTGTTGGTGCAGGAAACCACTTTTGCACTTGTATTAGTGTGGAAAAAACACTTTTTGCACTTGTAATAGTGTTGAAAAACCACTTTTCGCACTTGTGTTAGTGTTGAAAAACCACTTTTCGCACTTGTGTTAGTGTTGAAAAACCACTTTTCGCACTTGTGTTGGTGCAGGAAACCACTTTTGCACTTGTATTAGAGTGGAAAAAACACTTTTTGCACTTGTGATAGTGTTGAAAAACCACTTTTCGCACATGTGTTAGTGTTGAAAAACCACTTTTCGCACTTGTGTTAGTGTTGAAATACCACTTTTCGCACTTGTGTAGGTGCAGGAAACCACTTTTGCACTTGTATTAGTGTGGAAAAAACACTTTTTGCACTTGTGATAGTGTTGAAAAACCACTTTTCGCACTTGTGTTAGTGTTGAAAAACCACTTTACGCACTTGTGTTGGTGCAGGAAACCACTTTTGCACTTGTATTAGTGTGGAAAAAACACTTTTCGCACTTGTGTTGGTGCAGGAAACCACTTTTGCACTTGTATTAGTGTGGAAAAAACACTTTTTGCACTTGTGTTAGTGTTGAAAAACCACTTTTCGCACTTGTGTTGGTGCAGGAAACCACTTTTGCACTTGTATTAGTGTGGAAAAAACACTTTTTGCATTTGTGATAGTGTTGAAAAACCACTTTTCGCACTTGTGTTGGTGCAAGATAACCACTTTTGCACTTGTATTAGTGTGGAAAAAACACTTTTTGCACTTGTGATAGTGTTGAAAAACCACTTTTCGCACTTGTGTTAGTGTTGAAAAACCACTTTTTGCACTTGTGTTAGTGTTGAAAAACCACTTTTCGCACTTGTGTTGGTGCAGGAAACCACTTTTGCACTTGTATTAGTGTGGAAAAAACACTTTTTGCACTTGTGTTAGTGTTGAAAAACCACTTTTCGCACTTGTGTTGGTGCAGGAAACCACTTTTTGCACTTGTGTTAGTGATGAAAAAACACTTTTCGCACTTGTGTTGGTGCAGGAAACCATTTTTGCACTTGTATTAGTGTGGAAAAAACACTTTTTGCACTTGTGATAGTGTTGAAAAACCACTTTTCGCACTTGTGTTAGTGTTGAAAAACCACTTTTCGCACTTGTGTTAGTGTTGAAAAACCACTTTTCGCACTTGTGTTAGTGTTGAAAAACCACTTTTCGCACTTGTGTTGGTGCAGGAAACCACTTTTGCACTTGTATTAGAGTGGAAAAAACACTTTTTGCACTTGTGATAGTGTTGAAAAACCACTTTTCACACATGTGTTAGTGTTGAAAAACCACTTTTCGCACTTGTGTTAGTGTTGAAATACCACTTTTCGCACTTGTGTAGGTGCAGGAAACCACTTTTGCACTTGTATTAGTGTGGAAAAAACACTTTTTGCACTTGTGATAGTGTTGAAAAACCACTTTTCGCACTTGTGTTAGTGTTGAAAAACCACTTTACGCACTTGTGTTGGTGCAGGAAACCACTTTTGCACTTGTATTAGTGTGGAAAAAACACTTTTCGCACTTGTGTTTGTGTTGAAAAACCACTTTTCGCACTTGTGTTAGTGTTGAAAAACCACTTTTCGCACTTGTGTTGGTGCAGGAAACCACTTTTGCACTTGTATTAGTGTGGAAAAAACACTTTTTGCACTTGTGATAGTGTTGAAAAACCACTATTCGCACTTGTGTTAGTGTTGAAAAACCACTTTTCGCACTTGTGTTGGTGCAGGAAACCACTTTTGCACTTGTATTAGTGTGGAAAAAACACTTTTTGCACTTGTGATATTGTTGAAAAACCACTTTTCGCACTTGTGTTAGTGTTGAAAAACCACTTTTCGCACTTGTGTTAGTGTTGAAAAACCACTTTTCGCACTTGTGTTGGTGCAGGAAACCACTTTTGCACGTGTATTAGTGTGGAAAAAACACTTTTCACACTTGTGATAGTGTTGAAAAACCACTTTTCGCACTTGTGTTTGTGTTGAAAAACCACTTTTCGCACTTGTGTTAGTGATGAAAAACCACTTTTCGCACTTGTGTTGGTGCAGGAAACCACTTTTGCACTTGTATTAGTGTGGAAAAAACACTTTTTGCACTTGTGTTAGTGTTGAAAAACCACTTTTCGCACTTGTGTTGGTGCAGGAAACCACTTTTGCACTTGTTTTAGTGTGGAAAAAACACTTTTTGCACTTGTGATAGTGTTGAAAAACCACTATTCGCACTTGTGTTAGTGTTGAAAAACCACTTTTCGCACTTGTGTTAGTGTTGAAAAACCACTTTTCGCACTTGTGTTAGTGTTGAAAAACCACTTTTCGCACTTGTGTTGGTGCAGGAAACCACTTTTGCACTTGTATTAGTGTGGAAAAAACACTTTTTGCACTTGTGATAGTGTTGAAAAACCACTTTTCGCACTTGTGTTAGTGTTGAAAAACCACTTTACGCACTTGTGTTGGTGCAGGAAACCACTTTTGCACTTGTATTAGTGTGGAAAAAACACTTTTCGCACTTGTGTTTGTGTTGAAAAACCACTTTTCGCACTTGTGTTAGTGTTGAAAAACCACTTTTCGCACTTGTGTTGGTGCAGGAAACCACTTTTGCACTTGTACTAGTGTGGAAAAAACACTTTTTGCACTTGTGATCGTGTTGAAAAACCACTTTTCGCACTTGTGTTAGTGTTGAAAAACCACTTTTCGCACTTGTGTTGGTGCAGGAAACCACTTTTGCACTTGTATTAGTGTGGAAAAAACACTTTTTGCATTTGTGATAGTGTTGAAAAACCACTTTTCGCACTTGTGTTAGTGTTGAAAAACCACTTTTTGCACTTGTGTTAGTGTTGAAAAACCACTTTTCGCACTTGTGTTGGTGCAGGAAACCACTTTTGCACTTGTATTAGTGTGGAAAAAACACTTTTTGCACTTGTGTTAGTGTTGAAAAACCACTTTTCGCACTTGTGTTGGTGCAGGAAACCACTTTTTGCACTTGTGTTAGTGATGAAAAAACACTTTTCACACTTGTGTTGGTGCAGGAAACCATTTTTGCACTTGTATTAGTGTGGAAAAAACACTTTTTGCACTTGTGATAGTGTTGAAAAACCACTTTTCGCACTTGTGTTAGTGTTGAAAAACCACTTTTCGCACTTGTGTTAGTGTTGAAAAACCACTTTTCGCACTTGTGTTAGTGTTGAAAAACCACTTTTCGCACTTGTGTTGGTGCAGGAAACCACTTTTGCACTTGTATTAGAGTGGAAAAAACACTTTTTGCACTTGTGATAGTGTTGAAAAACCACTTTTCGCACATGTGTTAGTGTTGAAAAACCACTTTTCGCACTTGTGTTAGTGTTGAAATACCACTTTTCGCACTTGTGTAGGTGCAGGAAACCACTTTTGCACTTGTATTAGTGTGGAAAAAACACTTTTTGCACTTGTGATAGTGTTGAAAAACCACTTTTCGCACTTGTGTTAGTGTTGAAAAACCACTTTACGCACTTGTGTTGGTGCAGGAAACCACTTTTGCACTTGTATTAGTGTGGAAAAAACACTTTTCGCACTTGTGTTTGTGTTGAAAAACCACTTTTCGCACTTGTGTTAGTGTTGAAAAACCACTTTTCGCACTTGTGTTGGTGCAGGAAACCACTTTTGCACTTGTACTAGTGTGGAAAAAACACTTTTTGCACTTGTGATCGTGTTGAAAAACCACTTTTCGCACTTGTGTTAGTGTTGAAAAACCACTTTTCGCACTTGTTTTGGTGCAGGAAACCACTTTTGCACTTGTATTAGTGTGGAAAAAACACTTTTTGCACTTGTGATAGTGTTGAAAAACCACTTTTCGCACATGTGTTAGTGTTGAAAAACCACTTTTCGCACTTGTGTTAGTGTTGAAAAACCACTTTTCGCACTTGTGTTGGTGTTGAAAAACCAATTTTCGCGCTTGTGTTGGTGCAGGAAACCACTTTTGCACTTGTATTAGTGTGGAAAAAGCACTTTTCGCACTTGTGTTTGTGTTGATAAACCACTTTTCGCACTTGTGTTAGTGTTGAAAAACCACTTTTCGCACTTGTGTTGGTGCAGGAAACCACTTTTGCACTTGTATTAGTGTGGAAAAAACACTTTTTACCTTCGCAAAAGCGGAAGGTTATGTTTTGATCGCTGTGTATTTATTTGTATGTCTGTGTGTGTGTGTGTGTGTGTGTGTGTGTATGTTATTCGCATAACTCAAAAAGTATTCAACCGATTCGCATGAAATTTGGTGGGATGATAGGTTATTATCCGGGAACCATTTGATTAGATTTTGGAATCGATCGGGTCAAAGGTCAAGGTCAAGGTCATGGATGTGATTACAATATCAAACTTTTGGCGGGATAGAATGGTTTAATTTGAAACAAATCTTCCCGCATGACAACGTAGGTGTGGCTTTGCTACACAGATCTTGTAGTCTTTTATTTTGGCAACAAAGGTAGCTGTGGCGAAGGTATGCGCTCTACCGAGTGCCCGTTCTAGTTGCACTTGTGTTAGTGTTGAAAAACCACTTTTCGCACTTGTGTTGGTGCAGAAAACCACTTTTCGCACTTGTGTTAGTGATGAAAAACCACTTTTCGCACTTGTGTTAGTGTTGAAAAACCACTTTTCGCACTTGTGTTAGTGTTGAAAAACCAATTTTCGCGCTTGTGTTGGTGCAGGAAACCACTTTTGCACTTGTATTAGTGTGGAAAAAACACTTTTTGCACTTGTGATAGTGTTGAAAAACCACTTTTCGCACTTGTGTTAGTGTTGAAAAACCACTTTTCGCACTTGTGTTAGTGTTGAAAAACCACTTTTCGCACTTGTGTTAGTGTTGAAAAACCACTTTTCGCACTTGTGTTAGTGTTGAAAAACCACTTTTCGCGCTTGTGTTGGTGCAGGAAACCACTTTTGCACTTGTATTAGTGTGGAAAAAACACTTTTTGCACTTGTGATAGTGTTGAAAAACCACTTTTCGCACATGTGTTAGTGTTGAAAAACCACTTTTCGCACTTGTGTTAGTGTTGAAAAACCACTTTTTGCACTTGTGTTGGTGCAGGAAACCACTTTTGCACTTGTATTAGTGTGGAAAAAACACTTTTTGCACTTGTGATAGTGTTGAAAAACCACTTTTCGCACTTGTGTTAGTGTTGAAAAACCACTTTTCGCACTTGTGTTAGTGTTGAAAAACCACTTTTCGCACTTGTGTTAGTGTTGAAAAACCACTTTTCGCACTTGTGTTAGTGTTGAAAAACCACTTTTCGTGCTTGTGTTGGTGCAGGAAACCACTTTTGCACTTGTATTAGTGTGGAAAAAACACTTTTTGCACTTGTGATAGTGTTGAAAAACCACTTTTCGCACTTGTGTTGGTGCAGGAAACCACTTTTGCACTTGTATTAGTGTGGAAAAAACACTTTTTGCACTTGTAATAGTGTTGAAAAACCACTTTTCGCACTTGTGTTAGTGTTGAAAAACCACTTTTCGCACTTGTGTTGGTGCAGGAAACCACTTTTGCACTTGTATTAGTGTGGAAAAAACACTTTTTGCACTTGTGATAGTGTTGAAAAACCACTTTTCGCACTTGTGTTAGTGTTGAAAAACCACTTTACGCACTTGTGTTGGTGCAGGAAACCACTTTTGCACTTGTATTAGTGTGGAAAAAACACTTTTCGCACTTGTGTTTGTGTTGAAAAACCACTTTTCGCACTTGTGTTAGTGTTGAAAAACCACTTTTCGCACTTGTGTTGGTGCAGGAAACCACTTTTGCACTTGTACTAGTGTGGAAAAAACACTTTTTGCACTTGTGATCGTGTTGAAAAACCACTTTTCGCACTTGTGTTAGTGTTGAAAAACCACTTTTCGCACTTGTGTTGGTGCAGGAAACCACTTTTGCACTTGTATTAGTGTGGAAAAAACACTTTTTGCATTTGTGATAGTGTTGAAAAACCACTTTTCGCACTTGTGTTAGTGTTGAAAAACCACTTTTTGCACTTGTGTTAGTGTTGAAAAACCACTTTTCGCACTTGTGTTGGTGCAGGAAACCACTTTTGCACTTGTATTAGTGTGGAAAAAACACTTTTTGCACTTGTGTTGGTGTTGAAAAACCACTTTTCGCACTTGTGTTGGTGCAGGAAACCACTTTTTGCACTTGTGTTAGTGATGAAAAAACACTTTTCACACTTGTGTTGGTGCAGGAAACCATTTTTGCACTTGTATTAGTGTGGAAAAAACACTTTTTGCACTTGTGATAGTGTTGAAAAACCACTTTTCGCACTTGTGTTAGTGTTGAAAAACCACTTTTCGCACTTGTGTTAGTGTTGAAAAACCACTTTTCGCACTTGTGTTAGTGTTGAAAAACCACTTTTCGCACTTGTGTTAGTGTTGAAAAACCACTTTTCGCACTTGTGTTGGTGCAGGAAACCACTTTTGCACTTGTATTAGAGTGGAAAAAACACTTTTTGCACTTGTGATAGTGTTGAAAAACCACTTTTCGCACATGTGTTAGTGTTGAAAAACCACTTTTCGCACTTGTGTTAGTGTTGAAATACCACTTTTCGCACTTGTGTAGGTGCAGGAAACCACTTTTGCACTTGTATTAGTGTGGAAAAAACACTTTTTGCACTTGTGATAGTGTTGAAAAACCACTTTTCGCACTTGTGTTAGTGTTGAAAAACCACTTTACGCACTTGTGTTGGTGCAGGAAACCACTTTTGCACTTGTATTAGTGTGGAAAAAACACTTTTCGCACTTGTGTTTGTGTTGAAAAACCACTTTTCGCACTTGTGTTAGTGTTGAAAAACCACTTTTCGCACTTGTGTTGGTGCAGGAAACCACTTTTGCACTTGTACTAGTGTGGAAAAAACACTTTTTGCACTTGTGATCGTGTTGAAAAACCACTTTTCGCACTTGTGTTAGTGTTGAAAAACCACTTTTCGCACTTGTTTTGGTGCAGGAAACCACTTTTGCACTTGTATTAGTGTGGAAAAAACACTTTTTGCACTTGTGATAGTGTTGAAAAACCACTTTTCGCACATGTGTTAGTGTTGAAAAACCACTTTTCGCACTTGTGTTAGTGTTGAAAAACCACTTTTCGCACTTGTGTTGGTGTTGAAAAACCAATTTTCGCGCTTGTGTTGGTGCAGGAAACCACTTTTGCACTTGTATTAGTGTGGAAAAAGCACTTTTCGCACTTGTGTTTGTGTTGATAAACCACTTTTCGCACTTGTGTTAGTGTTGAAAAACCACTTTTCGCACTTGTGTTGGTGCAGGAAACCACTTTTGCACTTGTATTAGTGTGGAAAAA
>NW_027619894.1:0-27000 GCF_964187855.1 Myxine glutinosa
TGCAAAAAGTGTTTTTTCCACACTAATACAAGTGCAAAAGTGGTTTCCTGCACCAACACAAGTGCGAAAAGTGTTTTTTCAACACTAACACAAGTGCGAAAACTAGTTTTTCAACACTAACACAAGTGCGAAAAGTGGTTTTTCAACACTATCATAAGTGCAAAAGGTGTTTTTTCCACACTAATACAAGTGCAAAAGTGGTTTCCTGCACCAACACAAGTGCAAAAAGTGGTTTCCTTCACTAACACATGTGCGAAAAGTGGGTTTTCAACACTATCACAAGTGCGAAAAGTGGTTTTTTCAACACTAACACAAGTGTGAAAAGTGGTTTTTCAACACTATCACAAGTGCAAAAAGTGTTTTTTCCACACTAATACAAGTGCAAAAGTGGTTTCCTGCACCAACACAAGTGCGAAAAGTGGTTTCCTTCACTAACACATGTGCGAAAAGTGGGTTTTCAACACTATCACAAGTGCGAAAAGTGGTTTTTCAACACTAATACAGGTGCAAAAGTGGTTTCCTGCACCAACACAAGTGCGAAAAGTGGATTTTCAACACTAACACAAGTGCGAAAAGTGGTTTTTCAACACTATCACAAGTGCAAAAAGTGTTTTTTCCACACTAATACAAGTGCAAAAGTGGTTTCCTGCACCAACACAAGTGCGAAAAGTGGTTTTCTGCACTAACACATGTGCGAAAAGTGGTTTTTCAACACTAACACAAGTGCGAAAAGTGGTTTTTCCACACTAATACAAGTGCAAAAGTGGTTTCCTGCACCAACACAAGTGCGAAAAGTGGTTTTTCAACACTATCACAAGTGCAAAAAGTGGTTTCCTTCACTAACACAAGTGCGAAAAGTGGTTTTTTCAACACTAACACAAGTGCGAAAAGTGGTTTTTCAACACTATCACAAGTGCAAAAAGTGGTTTCCTTCACTAACACAAATGCGAAAAGTGGTTTTTCCACACTAATACAAGTGCAAAAGTGGTTTCCTGCACCAACACAAGTGCGAAAAGTGGTTTCCTGCACCAACACAAGTGCGAAAACTGGTTTTTCAACAATAACACAAGTGCGAAAAGTGGTTTTTCAACACTAACACATGTGCGAAAAGTGGTTTTTCAACACTAACACAAGTGCGAAAAGTGGTTTCCTGCACCAACACAAGTGCAAAAAGTGGTTTTTCAACACTAACACAATTGCGAAAAGTGGTTTTTCAACACTAACACAAGTGCGAAAAGTGGTTTTTTCCACACTAATACAAGTTCAAAAGTGGTTTCCTGCACCAACACAAGTGCGAAAAGTGGTTTTTCAACACTATCACAAGTGCAAAAAGTGGTTTCCTTCACTAACACAAGTGCGAAAAGTGGTTTTTCAACACTAACACAAGTGCGAAAAGTGGTTTTTCAACACTATCAAAGGTGCAAAAAGTGGTTTTTCCACACTAATACAAGTGCAAAAGTAGTTTCCTGCACCAACACAAGTGCGGAAAGTGGTTTTTCAACACTAACACAAGCGCGAAAAGTGGTCTTTCAACACTAACACAAGTGCGAAAAGTGGTTTTTTCCACACCAATACAAGTGCAAAAGTGATTTCCTGCACCAACACAAGTGCGAAAAGTGGTTTTTCAACACTAACACAAGTGCGAAAAGTGGTTTTTCAACACTAACAAGTGCGAAAAGTGGTTTTTCCACACATTAATACAAGTGCAAAAGTGGTTTCCTGCACCAACACAAGTGCAAAAAGTGGTTTTTCAACACTAACACAAGTGCAAAAAGTGTTTTTTCAACACTATCACAAGTGCAAAAAGGGTTTTTTCCACACTAATACAAGTGCGAAAAGTGGATTTTCAACACTATCACAAGTGCAAAAAGTGGTTTTCCACACTAATACAAGTGCAAAAGTGGTTTCGTGCACCAACACAAGTGCGAAAAGTGGTTTTTCAACACTAACACAAGTGCGAAAAGTGGTTTTTCAACACTAACGCAAGTGCGAAAAGTGGTTTCCTGCACCAACACAAGTGCGAAAAGTGGTTTTTCATCACTATCACAGGTGCAAAAAGTGGTTTTTCCACACTAATACAAGTGCAAAAGTGGTTTCCTGCACCAACACAAGTGCGAAAAATGGTTTTTCAACACTAACACAAGTGCGAAAAGTGGTTTTTTCAACACTAACACAAGTGCGGAAAAGTGGTTTTTCCACACTAACACAAGTTTGAAAAGTGGTTTTTCAACACTAACACAAGTGCGAAAAGTGGTTTCCTGCACCAACACAAGTGCGAAAAGTGGTTTTTCAACACTAACACAAGTGCGAAAAGTGGTTTTTCAACACTAACACAAGTGCGAAAAGTGGTTTTTCCACACTAATACAAGTGCAAAAGTGGTTTCCTGCACCAATACAAGGGCGAAAAGTGGTTTTTCAACACTAACACAAGTGCGAAAAGTGGTTTTTCAACACTATCACAAGTGCAAAAAGTGTTTTTTCCACACTAATACAAGTGCAAAAGTGGTTTCCTGCACCAACACAAGTGCGAAAAGTGGTTTTTCAACACTATCACAAGTGCAAAAAGTGGTTTCCTTCACTAACACAAGTGCGAAAAGTGGTTTTTCAACACTAACACAAGTGCGAAAAGTAGTTTTTCAACACTAACACAAGTGCGAAAAGTGGTTTTTCAACACTATCACAAGTGCAAAAAGTGTTTTTTCCACACTAATACAAGTGCAAAAGTGGTTTCCTGCACCAACACAAGTGCGAAAAGTGGTTTCCTTCACGACACATGTGCGAAAAGTGGGTTTTCAACACTATCACAAGTGCGAAAAGTGGTTTTTCCACACTAATACAATTGCAAAAGTGGTTTCCTGCACCAACACAAGTGCGAAAAGTGGTTTTTCAACACTAACACAAGTGCGAAAAGTGGTTTTTCCACACTAACACAAGTGCGAAAAGTGGTTTTTCCACACTAACACAAGTGCGAAAAGTGGTTTTTCAACATTATCACAAGTGCAAAAAGTGTTTTTTCCACACTAATACAAGTGCAAAAGTGGTTTCCTGCACCAACACAAGTGCGAAAAGTGTTTTTTCAACACTAACACAATTGCGAAAACTAGTTTTTCAACACTAACACAAGTGCGAAAAGTGGTTTCCTACACCAACACAAGTGGGGAAAGTGGATTTTCAACACTAACACAAGTGCGAAAAGTGGGTTTTCAACACTAACACAAGTGCGAAAAGTGGTTTCCTTTACTAACACGTGCGAAAAGTGGGTTCTCAACACTAACAAAAGTGCGAAAAGTGGTTTCCTTCACCAACACCAGTGTGAAAAGTGGTTTTTCAACACTAACACAAGTGCGAAAAGTGGTTTTTCCACACTAATACAAGTGCAAAAGTGGTTTCCTGCACCAACACAAGTGTGAAAAGTGGTTTTTCAACACCAACACAAGTGCGAAAAGTGGTTTTTCAACACTACCACAAGTGCAAAAAGTGTTTTTTCCACACTAATACAAGTGCAAAAGTGGTTTCCTGCACTAACACAAGTGCGAAAAGTGGTTTCCTTCACTAACAGATGTGCTAAAAGTGGGTTTTCAACACTATCACAAGTGCGAAAAGTGGTTTTTCAACACTAACACAAGTGCAAAAGTGGTTTCCTGCACCAACACAAGTGCGAAAAGTGGTTTTTCAACACTAACAGAAGTGCGAAACGTGGTTTTTCCATGCTAATACAAGTGCAAAAGTGGTTTCCTTCACTAACACATGTGCGAAAAGTGGGTTTTCAACACTAACACAAGTGCGAAAAGTGGTTTTTCAACACTAATACAAGTGCAAAAGTGGTTTCCTGCACCAACACAAGTGCGAAAAGTGGTTTCCTTCACTAACACATGTGCGAAATGTGGGTTTTCTACACTATCACAAGTGTGAAAAGTGGTTTTTCAACACTAACACAAGTGCAAAAAGTGTTTTTTCCACACTAATACAAGTGCAAAAGTGGTTTCCTGCCCCAACACAAGTGCGAAAAGTGGTTTCCTTCACTAACACATGTGCGAAAAGTGGGTTTTCTACACTATCACAAGTGTGAAAAGTGGTTTTTCAACACTAACACAAGTGCGAAAAGTGGTTTTGCCACACTAATACAAGTGCAAAAGTGGTTTCCTGCACCAACACAAGTACGAAAAGTGGTTTTTCAACACTAACACAAGTGCGAAAAGTGGTTTTTCAACACTAACACAAGTGCGAAAAGTGGTTTTTCCACACTAATACAAGTGCAAAAGTGGTTTCCTGCACCAACACAAGTGCGAAAAGTGGTTTCCTTCACTAACACATGTGCGGAAAGTGGGTTTTCAACACTATCACAAGTGCTAAAAGTGGTTTTTCAACACTATCACAAGTGCAAAAAGTGTTTTTTCCACACTAATACAAGTGCAAAAGTGGTTTCCTGCACCAACACAAGTGCGAAAAGTGGTTTCCTTCACTACACTTGTGCGAAAAGTGGGTTTTCAACACTATCACAAGTGCGAAAAGTGGTTTTTCCACACTAATACAATTGCAAAAGTGGTTTCCTGCACCAACACAAGTGCGAAAAGTGGTTTTTCAACACAAACACAAGTGCGAAAAGTGGTTTTTCCACACTAACACAAGTGCGAAAAGTGGTTTTTCAACACTATCACAAGTGCAAAAAGTGTTTTTTCCACACTAATACAAGTGCAAAAGTGGTTTCCTGCACCAACACAAGTGCGAAAAGTGTTTTTTCAACACTAACACAAGTGCGAAAACTAGTTTTTCAACACTAACACAAGTGCGAAAAGTGGTTTTTCAACACTATCATAAGTGCAAAAGGTGTTTTTTCCACACTAATACAAGTGCAAAAGTGGTTTCCTGCACCAACACAAGTGCGAAAAGTGGTTTCCTTCACTAACACATGTGCGAAAAGTGGGTTTTCAACACTATCACAAGTCCGAAAAGTGGTTTTTTCAACACTAACACAAGTGCGAAAAGTGGTTTTTCAACACTATCACAAGTGCAAAAAGTGTTTTTTCCACACTAATACAAGTGCAAAAGTGGTTTCCTGCACCAACACAAGTGCGAAAAGTGGTTTCCTTCACTAACACATGTGTGAAAAGTGGGTTTTCAACACTATCACAAGTGCGAAAAGTGGTTTTTCAACACTAATACAAGTGCAAAAGTGATTTCCTGCACCAACACAAGTGCGAAAAGTGGATTTTCAACACTAACACAAGTGCGAAAAGTGGTTTTTCAACACTATCACAAGTGCAAAAAGTGTTTTTTCCACACTAATACAAGTGCAAAAGTGCTTTCCTGCACCAACACAAGTGCGAAAAGTGGTTTCCTGCACAAACACATGTGCGAAAAGTGGTTTTTCAACACTAACACAAGTGCGAAAAGTGGTTTTTCAACACTAATACAAGTGCAAAAGTGATTTCCTGCACCAACACAAGTGCGAAAAGTGGATTTTCAACACTAACACAAGTGCGAAAAGTGGTTTTTCAACACTATCACAAGTGCAAAAAGTGTTTTTTCCACACTAATACAAGTGCAAAAGTGCTTTCCTGCACCAACACAAGTGCGAAAAGTGGTTTCCTGCACAAACACATGTGCGAAAAGTGGTTTTTCCACACTAATACAAGTGCAAAAGTGGTTTCCTGCACCAACACAAGTGCGAAAAGTGATTTTTCAACACCAACACAAGTGCAAAAAGTGGTTTTTCAACACTATCACAAGTGCAAAAAGTGTTTTTTCCACACTAATACAAGTGCAAAAGTGCTTTCCTGCACCAACACAAGTGCGAAAAGTGGTTTCCTGCACTAACACATGTGCGAAAAGTGGTTTTTCAACACTAACACAAGTGAGAAAAGTGGTTTTTCCACACTAAAACAAGTGCAAAAGTGGTTTCCTGCACCAACACAAGTGCGAAAAGTGGTTTCCTTCACTAACACATGTGTGAAAAGTGGGTTTTCAACACTAACACAAGTGCGAAAAGTGGTTTCCTTCACCAACACCAGTGCGAAAAGTGGTTTTTCAACACTAACACAAGTGCGAAAAGTGGTTTATCCACGCTAATACAAGTGCAAAAGTGGTTTCCTGCACCAACACAAGTGCGAAAAGTGGTTTTTCAACACAAACACAAGTGCGAAATGTGGTTTTTCAACACTAACACAAGTGCGAAAAGTTGTTTTTCCACACATACAAGTGCAAAAGTGGTTTCCTGCACCAACACAAGTGCGAAAAGTGGTTTTTCAACACTAACACAAGTGCGAAAAGTGGTTTCCTTCACTACACATGTGCGAAAAGTGGGTTTTCAACACTATCACAAGTGCGAAAAGTGGTTTTTCCACACTAATACAATTGCAAAAGTGGTTTCCTGCACCAACACAAGTGCGAAAAGTGGTTTTTCAACACTAACACAAGTGCGAAAAGTGGTTTTTCCACACTAACACAA
Source organism: Myxine glutinosa (assembly GCF_964187855.1). Lineage (NCBI taxonomy): Eukaryota > Metazoa > Chordata > Myxini > Myxiniformes > Myxinidae > Myxine > Myxine glutinosa. The sequence continues at coordinate 6,449 of NW_027619894.1, forward strand.
GTGCGAAAAGTGGTTTTTCAACACTATCACAAGTGCAAAAAGTGTTTTTTCTACACTAATACAAGTGCAAAAGTGGTTTCCTGCACCAACACAAGTGCAAAAAGTGGTTTCCTTCACGAACACATGTGCGAAAAGTGGGTTTTCAACACTATCACAAGTGCGAAAAGTGGTTTCCTGCACCAACACAAGTGCGAAAAGTGGTTTTTCAACAGTAACACAAGTGCGAAAAGTGGTTTTTCAACACTATCACAAGTGCGAAAAGTGGTTTTTCAACACTAATACAAGTGCAAAAGTGGTTTCCTGCACCAACACAAGTGCGAAAAGTGGATTTTCAACACTAACACAAGTGCGAAAAGTGGTTTTTCAACACTATCACAAGTGCAAAAAGTGTTTTTTCCACACTAATACAAGTGCAAAAGTGGTTTCCTGCACCAACACAAGTGCGAAAAGTGGTTTTCTGCACTAACACATGTGCGAAAAGTGGTTTTTCAACACTAACACAAGTGCGAAAAGTGGTTTTTCCACACTAATACAAGTGCAAAAGTGGTTTCCTGCACCAACACAAGTGCGAAAAGTGGTTTTTCAACACTATCACAAGTGCAAAAAGTGGTTTCCTTCACTAACACAAGTGCGAAAAGTGGTTTTTCAACACTAACACAAGTGCGAAAAGTGGTTTTTCAACACTATCACAAGTGCAAAAAGTGGTTTCCTTCACTAACACAAATGCGAAAAGTGGTTTTTCCACACTAATACAAGTGCAAAAGTGGTTTCCTGCACCAACACAAGTGCGAAAAGTGGTTTCCTGCACCAACACAAGTGCGAAAACTGGTTTTTCAACACTAACACAAGTGCGAAAAGTGGTTTTTCAACACTATCACAAGTGCAAAAAGTGGTTTCCTTCACTAACACAAATGCGAAAAGTGGTTTTTCCACACTAATACAAGTGCAAAAGTGGTTTCCTGCACCAACACAAGTGCGAAAAGTGGTTTCCTGCACCAACACAAGTGCGAAAACTGGTTTTTCAACACTAACACAAGTGCGAAAAGTGGTTTTTCAACACTATCACAAGTGCAAAAAGTGGTTTCCTTCACTAACACAAATGCGAAAAGTGGTTTTTCCACACTAATACAAGTGCAAAAGTGGTTTCCTGCACCAACACAAGTGCGAAAAGTGGTTTCCTTCACTAACACAAGTGCGAAAAGTGGTTTTTCAACACTAACACAAGTGCGAAAAGTGGTTTTTCAACACTATCACAAGTGCAAAAAGTGGTTTCCTTCACTAACACAAATGCGAAAAGTGGTTTTTCCACACTAATACAAGTGCAAAAGTGGTTTCCTGCACCAACACAAGTGCGAAAAGTGGTTTCCTTCACCAACACCAGTGCGAAAAGTGGTTTTTCAACACTAACACAAGTGCGAAAAGTGGTTTATCCACACTAATACAAGTGCAAAAGTGGTTTCCTGCACCAACACAAGTGCGAAAAGTGGTTTTTCAACACAAACACAAGTGCGAAATGTGGTTTTTCAACACTAACACAAGTGCGAAAAGTGGTTTTTCCACACTAATAAAAGTGCAAAAGTGGTTTCCTGCACCAACACAAGTGCGAAAAGTGGTTTCCTTCACTAACACATGTGCGAAAAGTGGGTTTTCAACACTAACACAAGTGCGAAAAGTGGTTTCCTTCACCAACACCAGTGCGAAAAGTGGTTTTTCAACACTAACACAAGTGCGAAAAGTGGTTTCCTGCACCAACACAAGTGTGAAAAGTGGTTTTTCAACACAAACACAAGTGCGAAATGTGGTTTTTCAACACTAACACAAGTGCGAAAAGTTGTTTTTCCACACATACAAGTGCAAAAGTGGTTTCCTGCACCAACACAAGTGCGAAAAGTGGTTTTTCAACACTAACACAAGTGCGAAAAGTGGTTTCCTTCACTACACATGTGCGAAAAGTGGGTTTTCAACACTATCACAAGTGCGAAAAGTGGTTTTTCCACACTAATACAATTGCAAAAGTGGTTTCCTGCACCAACACAAGTGCGAAAAGTGGTTTTTCAACACTAACACAAGTGCGAAAAGTGGTTTTTCCACACTAACACAAGTGCGAAAAGTGGTTTTTCAACACTATCACAAGTGCAAAAAGTGTTTTTTCTACACTAATACAAGTGCAAAAGTGGTTTCCTGCACCAACACAAGTGCAAAAAGTGGTTTCCTTCACGAACACATGTGCGAAAAGTGGGTTTTCAACACTATCACAAGTGCGAAAAGTGGTTTCCTGCACCAACACAAGTGCGAAAAGTGGTTTTTCAACAGTAACACAAGTGCGAAAAGTGGTTTTTCAACACTATCACAAGTGCAAAAAGTGTTTTTTCCACACTAATACAAGTGCAAAAGTGGCTTCCTGCACCAACACAAGTGCGAAAAGTGGTTTCCTTCACTACACATGTGCGAAAAGTGGGTTTTCAACACTATCACAAGTGCGAAAAGTGGTTTTTCCACACTAATACAATTGCAAAAGTGGTTTCCTGCACCAACACAAGTGCGAAAAGTGGTTTTTCAACACTAACACAAGTGCGAAAAGTGGTTTTTCCACACTAACACAAGTGCGAAAAGTGGTTTTTCAACACTATCACAAGTGCAAAAAGTGTTTTTTCCACACTAATACAAGTGCAAAAGTGGTTTCCTGCACCAACACAAGTGCGAAAAGTGTTTTTTCAACACTAACACAAGTGCGAAAACTAGTTTTTCAACACTAACACAAGTGCGAAAAGTGGTTTTTCAACACTATCATAAGTGCAAAAGGTGTTTTTTCCACACTAATACAAGTGCAAAAGTGGTTTCCTGCACCAACACAAGTGCAAAAAGTGGTTTCCTTCACTAACACATGTGCGAAAAGTGGGTTTTCAACACTATCACAAGTGCGAAAAGTGGTTTTTTCAACACTAACACAAGTGTGAAAAGTGGTTTTTCAACACTATCACAAGTGCAAAAAGTGTTTTTTCCACACTAATACAAGTGCAAAAGTGGTTTCCTGCACCAACACAAGTGCGAAAAGTGGTTTCCTTCACTAACACATGTGCGAAAAGTGGGTTTTCAACACTATCACAAGTGCGAAAAGTGGTTTTTCAACACTAATACAGGTGCAAAAGTGGTTTCCTGCACCAACACAAGTGCGAAAAGTGGATTTTCAACACTAACACAAGTGCGAAAAGTGGTTTTTCAACACTATCACAAGTGCAAAAAGTGTTTTTTTCCACACTAATACAAGTGCAAAAGTGGTTTCCTGCACCAACACAAGTGCGAAAAGTGGTTTTCTGCACTAACACATGTGCGAAAAGTGGTTTTTCAACACTAACACAAGTGCGAAAAGTGGTTTTTCCACACTAATACAAGTGCAAAAGTGGTTTCCTGCACCAACACAAGTGCGAAAAGTGGTTTTTCAACACTATCACAAGTGCAAAAAGTGGTTTCCTTCACTAACACAAGTGCGAAAAGTGGTTTTTCAACACTAACACAAGTGCGAAAAGTGGTTTTTCAACACTATCACAAGTGCAAAAAGTGGTTTCCTTCACTAACACAAATGCGAAAAGTGGTTTTTCCACACTAATACAAGTGCAAAAGTGGTTTCCTGCACCAACACAAGTGCGAAAAGTGGTTTCCTGCACCAACACAAGTGCGAAAACTGGTTTTTCAACAATAACACAAGTGCGAAAAGTGGTTTTTCAACACTAACACATGTGCGAAAAGTGGTTTTTCAACACTAACACAAGTGCGAAAAGTGGTTTCCTGCACCAACACAAGTGCAAAAAGTGGTTTTTCAACACTAACACAATTGCGAAAAGTGGTTTTTCAACACTAACACAAGTGCGAAAAGTGGTTTTTCCACACTAATACAAGTTCAAAAGTGGTTTCCTGCACCAACACAAGTGCGAAAAGTGGTTTTTCAACACTATCACAAGTGCAAAAAGTGGTTTCCTTCACTAACACAAGTGCGAAAAGTGGTTTTTCAACACTAACACAAGTGCGAAAAGTGGTTTTTCAACACTATCAAAGGTGCAAAAAGTGGTTTTTCCACACTAATACAAGTGCAAAAGTAGTTTCCTGCACCAACACAAGTGCGGAAAGTGGTTTTTCAACACTAACACAAGCGCGAAAAGTGGTCTTTCAACACTAACACAAGTGCGAAAAGTGGTTTTTTCCACACCAATACAAGTGCAAAAGTGATTTCCTGCACCAACACAAGTGCGAAAAGTGGTTTTTCAACACTAACACAAGTGCGAAAAGTGGTTTTTCAACACTAACAAGTGCGAAAAGTGGTTTTTCCACACATTAATACAAGTGCAAAAGTGGTTTCCTGCACCAACACAAGTGCAAAAAGTGGTTTTTCAACACTAACACAAGTGCAAAAAGTGTTTTTTCAACACTATCACAAGTGCAAAAAGGGTTTTTTCCACACTAATACAAGTGCGAAAAGTGGATTTTCAACACTATCACAAGTGCAAAAAGTGGTTTTCCACACTAATACAAGTGCAAAAGTGGTTTCGTGCACCAACACAAGTGCGAAAAGTGGTTTTTCAACACTAACACAAGTGCGAAAAGTGGTTTTTCAACACTAACGCAAGTGCGAAAAGTGGTTTCCTGCACCAACACAAGTGCGAAAAGTGGTTTTTCATCACTATCACAGGTGCAAAAAGTGGTTTTTCCACACTAATACAAGTGCAAAAGTGGTTTCCTGCACCAACACAAGTGCGAAAAATGGTTTTTCAACACTAACACAAGTGCGAAAAGTGGTTTTTCAACACTAACACAAGTGCGAAAAGTGGTTTTTCCACACTAACACAAGTTTGAAAAGTGGTTTTTCAACACTAACACAAGTGCGAAAAGTGGTTTCCTGCACCAACACAAGTGCGAAAAGTGGTTTTTCAACACTAACACAAGTGCGAAAAGTGGTTTTTCAACACTAACACAAGTGCGAAAAGTGGTTTTTCCACACTAATACAAGTGCAAAAGTGGTTTCCTGCACCAATACAAGGGCGAAAAGTGGTTTTTCAACACTAACACAAGTGCGAAAAGTGGTTTTTCAACACTATCACAAGTGCAAAAAGTGTTTTTTCCACACTAATACAAGTGCAAAAGTGGTTTCCTGCACCAACACAAGTGCGAAAAGTGGTTTTTCAACACTATCACAAGTGCAAAAAGTGGTTTCCTTCACTAACACAAGTGCGAAAAGTGGTTTTTCAACACTAACACAAGTGCGAAAAGTAGTTTTTCAACACTAACACAAGTGCGAAAAGTGGTTTTTCAACACTATCACAAGTGCAAAAAGTGTTTTTTCCACACTAATACAAGTGCAAAAGTGGTTTCCTGCACCAACACAAGTGCGAAAAGTGGTTTCCTTCACGACACATGTGCGAAAAGTGGGTTTTCAACACTATCACAAGTGCGAAAAGTGGTTTTTCCACACTAATACAATTGCAAAAGTGGTTTCCTGCACCAACACAAGTGCGAAAAGTGGTTTTTCAACACTAACACAAGTGCGAAAAGTGGTTTTTCCACACTAACACAAGTGCGAAAAGTGGTTTTTCCACACTAACACAAGTGCGAAAAGTGGTTTTTCAACATTATCACAAGTGCAAAAAGTGTTTTTTCCACACTAATACAAGTGCAAAAGTGGTTTCCTGCACCAACACAAGTGCGAAAAGTGTTTTTTCAACACTAACACAATTGCGAAAACTAGTTTTTCAACACTAACACAAGTGCGAAAAGTGGTTTCCTACACCAACACAAGTGGGGAAAGTGGATTTTCAACACTAACACAAGTGCGAAAAGTGGGTTTTCAACACTAACACAAGTGCGAAAAGTGGTTTCCTTTACTAACACGTGCGAAAAGTGGGTTCTCAACACTAACACAAGTGCGAAAAGTGGTTTCCTTCACCAACACCAGTGTGAAAAGTGGTTTTTCAACACTAACACAAGTGCGAAAAGTGGTTTTTCCACACTAATACAAGTGCAAAAGTGGTTTCCTGCACCAACACAAGTGTGAAAAGTGGTTTTTCAACACCAACACAAGTGCGAAAAGTGGTTTTTCAACACTACCACAAGTGCAAAAAGTGTTTTTTCCACACTAATACAAGTGCAAAAGTGGTTTCCTGCACTAACACAAGTGCGAAAAGTGGTTTCCTTCACTAACAGATGTGCTAAAAGTGGGTTTTCAACACTATCACAAGTGCGAAAAGTGGTTTTTCAACACTAACACAAGTGCAAAAGTGGTTTCCTGCACCAACACAAGTGCGAAAAGTGGTTTTTCAACACTAACACAAGTGCGAAACGTGGTTTTTCCATGCTAATACAAGTGCAAAAGTGGTTTCCTTCACTAACACATGTGCGAAAAGTGGGTTTTCAACACTAACACAAGTGCAAAAGTGGTTTCCTTCACTAACACATGTGCGAAAAGTGGGTTTTCAACACTAACACAAGTGCGAAAAGTGGTTTCCTTCACCAACACCAGCGAAAAGTGGATTTTCAACACTAACACAAGTGCGAAAAGTGGTTTCCTTCACTAACACATGTGCGAAAAGTGGGTTTTCAACACTAACACAAGTGCGAAAAGTGGTTTTTCAACACTAATACAAGTGCAAAAGTGGTTTCCTGCACCAACACAAGTGCGAAAAGTGGTTTCCTTCACTAACACATGTGCGAAATGTGGGTTTTCTACACTATCACAAGTGTGAAAAGTGGTTTTTCAACACTAACACAAGTGCAAAAAGTGTTTTTTCCACACTAATACAAGTGCAAAAGTGGTTTCCTGCCCCAACACAAGTGCGAAAAGTGGTTTCCTTCACTAACACATGTGCGAAAAGTGGGTTTTCTACACTATCACAAGTGTGAAAAGTGGTTTTTCAACACTAACACAAGTGCGAAAAGTGGTTTTGCCACACTAATACAAGTGCAAAAGTGGTTTCCTGCACCAACACAAGTACGAAAAGTGGTTTTTCAACACTAACACAAGTGCGAAAAGTGGTTTTTCAACACTAACACAAGTGCGAAAAGTGGTTTTTCCACACTAATACAAGTGCAAAAGTGGTTTCCTGCACCAACACAAGTGCGAAAAGTGGTTTCCTTCACTAACACATGTGCGGAAAGTGGGTTTTCAACACTATCACAAGTGCTAAAAGTGGTTTTTCAACACTATCACAAGTGCAAAAAGTGTTTTTTCCACACTAATACAAGTGCAAAAGTGGTTTCCTGCACCAACACAAGTGCGAAAAGTGGTTTCCTTCACTACACTTGTGCGAAAAGTGGGTTTTCAACACTATCACAAGTGCGAAAAGTGGTTTTTCCACACTAATACAATTGCAAAAGTGGTTTCCTGCACCAACACAAGTGCGAAAAGTGGTTTTTCAACACTAACACAAGTGCGAAAAGTGGTTTTTCCACACTAACACAAGTGCGAAAAGTGGTTTTTCAACACTATCACAAGTGCAAAAAGTGTTTTTTCCACACTAATACAAGTGCAAAAGTGGTTTCCTGCACCAACACAAGTGCGAAAAGTGTTTTTTCAACACTAACACAAGTGCGAAAACTAGTTTTTCAACACTAACACAAGTGCGAAAAGTGGTTTTTCAACACTATCATAAGTGCAAAAGGTGTTTTTTCCACACTAATACAAGTGCAAAAGTGGTTTCCTGCACCAACACAAGTGCGAAAAGTGGTTTCCTTCACTAACACATGTGCGAAAAGTGGGTTTTCAACACTATCACAAGTGCGAAAAGTGGTTTTTTCAACACTAACACAAGTGCGAAAAGTGGTTTTTCAACACTATCACAAGTGCAAAAAGTGTTTTTTCCACACTAATACAAGTGCAAAAGTGGTTTCCTGCACCAACACAAGTGCGAAAAGTGGTTTCCTTCACTAACACATGTGTGAAAAGTGGGTTTTCAACACTATCACAAGTGCGAAAAGTGGTTTTTCAACACTAATACAAGTGCAAAAGTGATTTCCTGCACCAACACAAGTGCGAAAAGTGGATTTTCAACACTAACACAAGTGCGAAAAGTGGTTTTTCAACACTATCACAAGTGCAAAAAGTGTTTTTTCCACACTAATACAAGTGCAAAAGTGCTTTCCTGCACCAACACAAGTGCGAAAAGTGGTTTCCTGCACAAACACATGTGCGAAAAGTGGTTTTTCAACACTAACACAAGTGCGAAAAGTGGTTTTTCAACACTAATACAAGTGCAAAAGTGATTTCCTGCACCAACACAAGTGCGAAAAGTGGATTTTCAACACTAACACAAGTGCGAAAAGTGGTTTTTCAACACTATCACAAGTGCAAAAAGTGTTTTTTCCACACTAATACAAGTGCAAAAGTGCTTTCCTGCACCAACACAAGTGCGAAAAGTGGTTTCCTGCACAAACACATGTGCGAAAAGTGGTTTTTCCACACTAATACAAGTGCAAAAGTGGTTTCCTGCACCAACACAAGTGCGAAAAGTGATTTTTCAACACCAACACAAGTGCAAAAAGTGGTTTTTCAACACTATCACAAGTGCAAAAAGTGTTTTTTCCACACTAATACAAGTGCAAAAGTGCTTTCCTGCACCAACACAAGTGCGAAAAGTGGTTTCCTGCACTAACACATGTGCGAAAAGTGGTTTTTCAACACTAACACAAGTGAGAAAAGTGGTTTTTCCACACTAAAACAAGTGCAAAAGTGGTTTCCTGCACCAACACAAGTGCGAAAAGTGGTTTCCTTCACTAACACATGTGCGAAAAGTGGGTTTTCAACACTAACACAAGTGCGAAAAGTGGTTTCCTTCACCAACACCAGTGCGAAAAGTGGTTTTTCAACACTAACACAAGTGCGAAAAGTGGTTTATCCACGCTAATACAAGTGCAAAAGTGGTTTCCTGCACCAACACAAGTGCGAAAAGTGGTTTTTCAACACAAACACAAGTGCGAAATGTGGTTTTTCAACACTAACACAAGTGCGAAAAGTTGTTTTTCCACACATACAAGTGCAAAAGTGGTTTCCTGCACCAACACAAGTGCGAAAAGTGGTTTTTCAACACTAACACAAGTGCGAAAAGTGGTTTTTCCACACTAATACAATTGCAAAAGTGGTTTCCTGCACCAACACAAGTGCGAAAAGTGGTTTTTCAACACTAACACAAGTGCGAAAAGTGGTTTTTCCACACTAACACAAGTGCGAAAAGTGGTTTTTCAACACTATCACAAGTGCAAAAAGTGTTTTTTCTACACTAATACAAGTGCAAAAGTGGTTTCCTGCACCAACACAAGTGCAAAAAGTGGTTTCCTTCACGAACACATGTGCGAAAAGTGGGTTTTCAACACTATCACAAGTGCGAAAAGTGGTTTCCTGCACCAACACAAGTGCGAAAAGTGGTTTTTCAACAGTAACACAAGTGCGAAAAGTGGTTTTTCAACACTATCACAAGTGCGAAAAGTGGTTTTTCAACACTAATACAAGTGCAAAAGTGGTTTCCTGCACCAACACAAGTGCGAAAAGTGGATTTTCAACACTAACACAAGTGCGAAAAGTGGTTTTTCAACACTATCACAAGTGCAAAAAGTGTTTTTTCCACACTAATTCAAGTGCAAAAGTGGTTTCCTGCACCAACACAAGTGCGAAAAGTGGTTTTCTGCACTAACACATGTGCGAAAAGTGGTTTTTCAACACTAACACAAGTGCGAAAAGTGGTTTTTCCACACTAATACAAGTGCAAAAGTGGTTTCCTGCACCAACACAAGTGCGAAAAGTGGTTTTTCAACACTATCACAAGTGCAAAAAGTGGTTTCCTTCACTAACACAAGTGCGAAAAGTGGTTTTTCAACACTAACACAAGTGCGAAAAGTGGTTTTTCAACACTATCACAAGTGCAAAAAGTGGTTTCCTTCACTAACACAAATGCGAAAAGTGGTTTTTTCCACACTAATACAAGTGCAAAAGTGGTTTCCTGCACCAACACAAGTGCGAAAAGTGGTTTCCTGCACCAACACAAGTGCGAAAACTGGTTTTTCAACAATAACACAAGTGCGAAAAGTGGTTTTTCAACACTAACACATGTGCGAAAAGTGGTTTTTCAACACTAACACAAGTGCGAAAAGTGGTTTCCTGCACCAACACAAGTGCAAAAAGTGGTTTTTCAACACTAACACAATTGCGAAAAGTGGTTTTTCAACACTAACACAAGTGCGAAAAGTGGTTTTTCCACACTAATACAAGTTCAAAAGTGGTTTCCTGCACCAACACAAGTGCGAAAAGTGGTTTTTCAACACTATCACAAGTGCAAAAAGTGGTTTCCTTCACTAACACAAGTGCGAAAAGTGGTTTTTCAACACTAACACAAGTGCGAAAAGTGGTTTTTCAACACTATCAAAGGTGCAAAAAGTGGTTTTTCCACACTAATACAAGTGCAAAAGTGGTTTCCTGCACCAACACAAGTGCGAAAAGTGGTTTTTCAACACTAACACAAGCGCGAAAAGTGGTCTTTCAACACTAACACAAGTGCGAAAAGTGGTTTTTTCCACACCAATACAAGTGCAAAAGTGATTTCCTGCACCAACACAAGTGCGAAAAGTGGTTTTTCAACACTAACACAAGTGCGAAAAGTGGTTTTTCAACACTAACAAGTGCGAAAAGTGGTTTTTCCACACATTAATACAAGTGCAAAAGTGGTTTCCTGCACCAACACAAGTGCAAAAAGTGGTTTTTCAACACTAACACAAGTGCAAAAAGTGTTTTTTCAACACTAACACAAGTGCAAAAAGGGTTTTTTCCACACTAATACAAGTGCGAAAAGTGGATTTTCAACACTATCACAAGTGCAAAAAGTGGTTTTCCACACTAATACAAGTGCAAAAGTGGTTTCGTGCACCAACACAAGTGCGAAAAGTGGTTTTTCAACACTAACACAAGTGCGAAAAGTGGTTTTTCAACACTAACGCAAGTGCGAAAAGTGGTTTCCTGCACCAACACAAGTGCGAAAAGTGGTTTTTCATCACTATCACAGGTGCAAAAAGTGGTTTTTCCACACTAATACAAGTGCAAAAGTGGTTTCCTGCACCAACACAAGTGCGAAAAATGGTTTTTCAACACTAACACAAGTGCGAAAAGTGGTTTTTCAACACTAACACAAGTGCGAAAAGTGGTTTTTCCACACTAACACAAGTTTGAAAAGTGGTTTTTCAACACTAACACAAGTGCGAAAAGTGGTTTCCTGCACCAACACAAGTGCGAAAAGTGGTTTTTCAACACTAACACAAGTGCGAAAAGTGGTTTTTCAACACTAACACAAGTGCGAAAAGTGGTTTTTCCACACTAATACAAGTGCAAAAGTGGTTTCCTGCACCAATACAAGGGCGAAAAGTGGTTTTTCAACACTAACACAAGTGCGAAAAGTGGTTTTTCAACACTATCACAAGTGCAAAAAGTGTTTTTTCCACACTAATACAAGTGCAAAAGTGGTTTCCTGCACCAACACAAGTGCGAAAAGTGGTTTTTCAACACTATCACAAGTGCAAAAAGTGGTTTCCTTCACTAACACAAGTGCGAAAAGTGGTTTTTCAACACTAACACAAGTGCGAAAAGTAGTTTTTCAACACTAACACAAGTGCGAAAAGTGGTTTTTCAACACTATCACAAGTGCAAAAAGTGTTTTTTCCACACTAATACAAGTGCAAAAGTGGTTTCCTGCACCAACACAAGTGCGAAAAGTGGTTTCCTTCACGACACATGTGCGAAAAGTGGGTTTTCAACACTATCACAAGTGCGAAAAGTGGTTTTTCCACACTAATACAATTGCAAAAGTGGTTTCCTGCACCAACACAAGTGCGAAAAGTGGTTTTTCAACACTAACACAAGTGCGAAAAGTGGTTTTTCCACACTAACACAAGTGCGAAAAGTGGTTTTTCCACACTAACACAAGTGCGAAAAGTGGTTTTTCAACATTATCACAAGTGCAAAAAGTGTTTTTTCCACACTAATACAAGTGCAAAAGTGGTTTCCTGCACCAACACAAGTGCGAAAAGTGTTTTTTCAACACTAACACAATTGCGAAAACTAGTTTTTCAACACTAACACAAGTGCGAAAAGTGGTTTCCTACACCAACACAAGTGGGGAAAGTGGATTTTCAACACTAACACAAGTGCGAAAAGTGGGTTTTCAACACTAACACAAGTGCGAAAAGTGGTTTCCTTTACTAACACGTGCGAAAAGTGGGTTCTCAACACTAACACAAGTGCGAAAAGTGGTTTCCTTCACCAACACCAGTGTGAAAAGTGGTTTTTCAACACTAACACAAGTGCGAAAAGTGGTTTTTCCACACTAATACAAGTGCAAAAGTGGTTTCCTGCACCAACACAAGTGTGAAAAGTGGTTTTTCAACACCAACACAAGTGCGAAAAGTGGTTTTTCAACACTACCACAAGTGCAAAAAGTGTTTTTTCCACACTAATACAAGTGCAAAAGTGGTTTCCTGCACTAACACAAGTGCGAAAAGTGGTTTCCTTCACTAACAGATGTGCTAAAAGTGGGTTTTCAACACTATCACAAGTGCGAAAAGTGGTTTTTCAACACTAACACAAGTGCAAAAGTGGTTTCCTGCACCAACACAAGTGCGAAAAGTGGTTTTTCAACACTAACACAAGTGCGAAACGTGGTTTTTCCATGCTAATACAAGTGCAAAAGTGGTTTCCTTCACTAACACATGTGCGAAAAGTGGGTTTTCAACACTAACACAAGTGCAAAAGTGGTTTCCTTCACTAACACATGTGCGAAAAGTGGGTTTTCAACACTAACACAAGTGCGAAAAGTGGTTTCCTTCACCAACACCAGCGAAAAGTGGATTTTCAACACTAACACAAGTGCGAAAAGTGGTTTCCTTCACTAACACATGTGCGAAAAGTGGGTTTTCAACACTAACACATGTGCGAAAAGTGGTTTTTTCAACACTAACACAAGTGCGAAAAGTGGTTTTTCAACACTAATACAAGTGCAAAAGTGGTTTCCTGCACCAACACAAGTGCGAAAAGTGGTTTCCTTCACTAACACATGTGCGAAAAGTGGGTTTTCTACACTATCACAAGTGTGAAAAGTGGTTTTTCAACACTAACACAAGTGCAAAAAGTGTTTTTTCCACACTAATACAAGTGCAAAAGTGGTTTCCTGCCCCAACACAAGTGCGAAAAGTGGTTTCCTTCACTAACACATGTGCGAAAAGTGGGTTTTCTACACTATCACAAGTGTGAAAAGTGGTTTTTCAACACTAACACAAGTGCGAAAAGTGGTTTTTCCACACTAATACAAGTGCAAAAGTGGTTTCCTGCACCAACACAAGTACGAAAAGTGGTTTTTCAACACTAACACAAGTGCGAAAAGTGGTTTTTCAACACTAACACAAGTGCGAAAAGTGGTTTTTCCACACTAATACAAGTGCAAAAGTGGTTTCCTGCACCAACACAAGTGCGAAAAGTGGTTTTCTGCACTAACACGTGTGCGAAAAGTGGTTTTTCAACACTAACACAAGTGCGAAAAGTGGTTTTTCCACACTAATACAAGTGCAAAAGTGGTTTCCTGCACCAACACAAGTGCGAAAAGTGGTTTTTCAACACTATCACAAGTGCAAAAAGTGGTTTCCTTCACTAACACAAGTGCGAAAAGTGGTTTTTCAACACTAACACAAGTGCGAAAAGTGGTTTTTCAACACTATCACAAGTGCAAAAAGTGGTTTCCTTCACTAACACAAATGCGAAAAGTGGTTTTTCCACACTAATACAAGTGCAAAAGTGGTTTCCTGCACCAACACAAGTGCGAAAAGTGGTTTCCTGCACCAACACAAGTGCGAAACGTGGTTTTTCAACAATAACACAAGTGCGAAAAGTGGTTTTTCAACACTAACACATGTGCGAAAAGTGGTTTTTCAACACTAACACAAGTGCGAAAAGTGGTTTCCTGCACCAACACAAGTGCAAAAAGTGGTTTTTCAACACTAACACAATTGCGAAAAGTGGTTTTTCAACACTAACACAAGTGCGAAAAGTGGTTTTTCCACACTAATACAAGTTCAAAAGTGGTTTCCTGCACCAACACAAGTGCGAAAAGTGGTTTTTCAACACTATCACAAGTGCAAAAAGTGGTTTCCTTCACTAACACAAGTGCGAAAAGTGGTTTTTCAACACTAACACAAGTGCGAAAAGTGGTTTTTCAACACTATCAAAGGTGCAAAAAGTGGTTTTTCCACACTAATACAAGTGCAAAAGTGGTTTCCTGCACCAACACAAGTGCGAAAAGTGGTTTTTCAACACTAACACAAGCGCGAAAAGTGGTCTTTCAACACTAACACAAGTGCGAAAAGTGGTTTTTTCCACACCAATACAAGTGCAAAAGTGATTTCCTGCACCAACACAAGTGCGAAAAGTGGTTTTTCAACACTAACACAAGTGCGAAAAGTGGTTTTTCAACACTAACAAGTGCGAAAAGTGGTTTTTCCACACATTAATACAAGTGCAAAAGTGGTTTCCTGCACCAACACAAGTGCAAAAAGTGGTTTTTCAACACTAACACAAGTGCAAAAAGTGTTTTTTCAACACTATCACAAGTGCAAAAAGGGTTTTTTCCACACTAATACAAGTGCGAAAAGTGGATTTTCAACACTATCACAAGTGCAAAAAGTGGTTTTCCACACTAATACAAGTGCAAAAGTGGTTTCGTGCACCAACACAAGTGCGAAAAGTGGTTTTTCAACACTAACACAAGTGCGAAAAGTGGTTTTTCAACACTAACGCAAGTGCGAAAAGTGGTTTCCTGCACCAACACAAGTGCGAAAAGTGGTTTTTCATCACTATCACAGGTGCAAAAAGTGGTTTTTCCACACTAATACAAGTGCAAAAGTGGTTTCCTGCACCAACACAAGTGCGAAAAATGGTTTTTCAACACTAACACAAGTGCGAAAAGTGGTTTTTCCACACTAACACAAGTGCGAAAAGTGGTTTTTCCACACTAACACAAGTTTGAAAAGTGGTTTTTCAACACTAACACAAGTGCAAAAAGTGGTTTCCTGCACCAACACAAGTGCGAAAAGTGGTTTTTCAACACTAACACAAGTGCGAAAAGTGGTTTTTCAACACTAACACAAGTGCGAAAAGTGGTTTTTCCACACTAATACAAGTGCAAAAGTGGTTTCCTGCACCAATACAAGGGCGAAAAGTGGTTTTTCAACACTAACACAAGTGCGAAAAGTGGTTTTTCAACACTATCACAAGTGCAAAAAGTGTTTTTTCCACACTAATACAAGTGCAAAAGTGGTTTCCTGCACCAACACAAGTGCGAAAAGTGGTTTTTCAACACTATCACAAGTGCAAAAAGTGGTTTCCTTCACTAACACAAGTGCGAAAAGTGGTTTTTCAACACTAACACAAGTGCGAAAAGTAGTTTTTCAACACTAACACAAGTGCGAAAAGTGGTTTTTCAACACTATCACAAGTGCAAAAAGTGTTTTTTCCACACTAATTCAAGTGCAAAAGTGGTTTCCTGCACCAACACAAGTGCGAAAAGTGGTTTCCTTCATGACACATGTGCGAAAAGTGGGTTTTCAACACTATCACAAGTGCGAAAAGTGGTTTTTCCACACTAATACAATTGCAAAAGTGGTTTCCTGCACCAACACAAGTGCGAAAAGTGGTTTTTCAACACTAACACAAGTGCGAAAAGTGGTTTTTCCACACTAACACAAGTGCGAAAAGTGGTTTTTCCACACTAACACAAGTGCGAAAAGTGGTTTTTCAACATTATCACAAGTGCAAAAAGGGTTTTTTCCACACTAATACAAGTGCAAAAGTGGTTTCCTGCACCAACACAAGTGCGAAAAGTGTTTTTTCAACACTAACACAATTGCGAAAACTAGTTTTTCAACACTAACACAAGTGCGAAAAGTGGTTTCCTACACCAACACAAGTGGGGAAAGTGGATTTTCAACACTAACACAAGTGCGAAAAGTGGGTTTTCAACACTAACACAAGTGCGAAAAGTGGTTTCCTTTACTAACACGTGCGAAAAGTGGGTTCTCAACACTAACACAAGTGCGAAAAGTGGTTTCCTTCACCAACACCAGTGTGAAAAGTGGTTTTTCAACACTAACACAAGTGCGAAAAGTGGTTTTTCCACACTAATACAAGTGCAAAAGTGGTTTCCTGCACCAACACAAGTGTGAAAAGTGGTTTTTCAACACCAACACAAGTGCGAAAAGTGGTTTTTCAACACTACCACAAGTGCAAAAAGTGTTTTTTCCACACTAATACAAGTGCAAAAGTGGTTTCCTGCACTAACACAAGTGCGAAAAGTGGTTTCCTTCACTAACACATGTGCTAAAAGTGGGGTTTCAACACTATCACAAGTGTGAAAAGTGGTTTTTCAACACTAACACAAGTGCAAAAGTGGTTTCCTGCACCAACACAAGTGCGAAAAGTGGTTTTTCAACACTAACACAAGTGCGAAACGTGGTTTTTCCATGCTAATACAAGTGCAAAAGTGGTTTCCTTCACTAACACATGTGCGAAAAGTGGGTTTTCAACACTAACACAAGTGCAAAAGTGGTTTCCTTCACTAACACATGTGCGAAAAGTGGGTTTTCAACACTAACACAAGTGCGAAAAGTGGTTTCCTTCACCAACACCAGCGAAAAGTGGATTTTCAACACTAACACATGTGCGAAAAGTGGTTTCCTTCACTAACACATGTGCGAAAAGTGGGTTTTCAACACTAACACATGTGCGAAAAGTGGTTTTTTCAACACTAACACAAGTGCGAAAAGTGGTTTTTCAACACTAATACAAGTGCAAAAGTGGTTTCCTGCACCAACACAAGTGCGAAAAGTGGTTTCCTTCACTAACACATGTGCGAAAAGTGGGTTTTCTACACTATCACAAGTGTGAAAAGTGGTTTTTCAACACTAACACAAGTGCAAAAAGTGTTTTTTCCACACTAATACAAGTGCAAAAGTGGTTTCCTGCCCCAACACAAGTGCGAAAAGTGGTTTCCTTCACTAACACATGTGCGAAAAGTGGGTTTTCTACACTATCACAAGTGTGAAAAGTGGTTTTTCAACACTAACACAAGTGCGAAAAGTGGTTTTTCCACACTAATACAAGTGCAAAAGTGGTTTCCTGCACCAACACAAGTACGAAAAGTGGTTTTTCAACACTAACACAAGTGCGAAAAGTGGTTTTTCAACACTAACACAAGTGCGAAAAGTGGTTTTTCCACACTAATACAAGTGCAAAAGTGGTTTCCTGCACCAACACAAGTGCGAAAAGTGGTTTCCTTCACTAACACATGTGCGGAAAGTGGGTTTGCAACACTATCACAAGTGCGAAAAGTGGTTTTTCAACACTATCACAAGTGCAAAAAGTGTTTTTTCCACACTAATACAAGTGCAAAAGTGGTTTCCTGCACCAACACAAGTGCGAAAAGTGGTTTTCTTCACTACACATGTGCGAAAAGTGGGTTTTCAACACTATCACAAGTGCGAAAAGTGGTTTTTCCACACTAATACAATTGCAAAAGTGGTTTCCTGCACCAACACAAGTGCGAAAAGTGGTTTTTCAACACTAACACAAGTGCGAAAAGTGGTTTTTCCACACTAACACAAGTGCGAAAAGTGGTTTTTCAACACTATCATAAGTGCAAAAAGTGTTTTTTCCACACTAATACAAGTGCAAAAGTGGTTTCCTGCACCAACACAAGTGCGAAAAGTGTTTTTTCAACACTAACACAAGTGCGAAAACTAGTTTTTCAACACTAACACAAGTGCGAAAAGTGGTTTTTCAACACTATCATAAGTGCAAAAGGTGTTTTTTCCACACTAATACAAGTGCAAAAGTGGTTTCCTGCACCAACACAAGTGCGAAAAGTGGTTTCCTTCACTAACACATGTGCGAAAAGTGGGTTTTCAACACTATCACAAGTGCGAAAAGTGGTTTTTTCAACACTAACACAAGTGCGAAAAGTGGTTTTTCAACACTATCACAAGTGCAAAAAGTGTTTTTTCCACACTAATACAAGTGCAAAAGTGGTTTCCTGCAACAACACAAGTGCGAAAAGTGGTTTCCTTCACTAACACATGTGCGAAAAGTGGGTTTTCAACACTATCACAAGTGCGAAAAGTGGTTTTTCAACACTAATACAAGTGCATAAGTGGTTTCCTGCACCAACACAAGTGCGAAAAGTGGTTTCCTTCACTAACACATGTGCGAAAAGTGGGTTTTCAACACTATCACAAGTGCGAAAAGTGGTTTTTTCAACACTAACACAAGTGCGAAAAGTGGTTTTTCAACACTATCACAAGTGCAAAAAGTGGTTTTTCAACACTAACACAAGTGCGAAAAGTGGTTTTTCCACACTAATACAAGTGCAAAAGTGGTTTCCTGCACCAACACAAGTGCGAAAAGTGATTTTTCAACACCAACACAAGTGCAAAAAGTGGTTTTTCAACACTATCACAAGTGCAAAAAGTGTTTTTTCCACACTAATACAAGTGCAAAAGTGGTTTCCTGCACCAACACAAGTGCGAAAAGTGGTTTCCTTCACTAACACATGTGCGAAAAGTGGGTTTTCAACACTAACACAAGTGCGAAAAGTGGTTTCCTTCACCAACACCAGTGCGAAAAGTGGTTTTTCAACACTAACACAAGTGCGAAAAGTGGTTTATCCACACTAATACAAGTGCAAAAGTGGTTTCCTGCACCAACACAAGTGCGAAAAGTGGTTTTTCAACACAAACACAAGTGCGAAATGTGGTTTTTCAACACTAACACAAGTGCGAAAAGTTGTTTTTCCACACATACAAGTGCAAAAGTGGTTTCCTGCACCAACACAAGTGCGAAAAGTGGTTTTTCAACACTAACACAAGTGCGAAAAGTGGTTTTTCAACACTAACACAAGTGCGAAAAGTGGGTTTTCAACACTAACACAAGTGCGAAAAGTGGTTTCCTTCACTAACACATGTGCGAAAAGTGGGTTTTCAACACTAACACAAGTGCGAAAAGTGGTTTCCTTCACCAACACCAGTGCGAAAAGTGGTTTTTCAACACTAACACAAGTGCGAAAAGTGGTTTCCTTCACTAACACATGTGCGAAAAGTGGGTTTTCAACACTAACACAAGTGCGAAAGGTGGTTTTTTCAACACTAACACAAGTGCGAAAAGTGGTTTTTCAACACAATCACAAGTGCAAAAAGTGTTTTTTCCACACTAATACAAGCGCAAAAGTGGTTTCCTGCACCAACACAAGTGCAAAAAGTGGTTTCCTTCACTAACACATGTGCGAAAAGTGGGTTTTCAACACTATCACAAGTGCGAAAAGTGGTTTTTCAACACTATCACAAGTGCAAAAAGTGTTTTTTCCACACTAATACAAGTGCAAAAGTGGTTTCCTGCACCAACACAAGTGCGAAAAGTGGTTTCCTTCACTAACACATGTGCGAAAAGTGGGTTTTCAACACTATCACAAGTGCGAAAAGTGGTTTCCTGCACCAACACAAGTGCGAAAAGTGGTTTTTCAACACTAACACAAATGCGAAAAGTGGTTTTTCAACACTAACACAAGTGCGAAAAGTGGTTTTTCAACACTATCACAAGTGCAAAAGGTATTTTTTCCACACTAATACAAGTGCAAAAGTGGTTTCCTGCACCAACACAAGTGCGAAAAGTGGTTTCCTTCACTAACACATGTGCGAAAAGTGGGTTTTCAACACTAACACAAGTGCGAAAAGTGGTTTTTCAACACTATCACAAGTGTGAAAAGTGGTTTTTCAACACTAACACAAGTGCAAAAAGTGTTTTTTCCACACTAATACAAGTGCAAAAGTGGTTTCCTGCACCAACACAAGTGCGAAAAGTGGTTTCCTTCACTAACACATGTGCGAAAAGTGGGTTTTCTACACTATCACAAGTGTGAAAAGTGGTTTTTCAACACTAACACAAGTGCGAAAAGTGGTTTTTCCACACTAATACAAGTGCAAACGTGGTTTCCTGCACCAACACAAGTACGAAAAGTGGTTTTTCAACACTAACACAAGTGCGAAAAGTGGTTTTTCAACACTAACACAAGTGCGAAAAGTGGTTTTTCCACACTAATACAAGTGCAAAAGTGGTTTCCTGCACCAACACAAGTGCGAAAAGTGGTTTCCTTCACTAACACATGTGCGGAAAGTGGGTTTTCAACACAATCACAAGTGCGAAAAGTGGTTTTTCAACACTATCACAAGTGCAAAAAGTGTTTTTTCCACACTAATACAAGTGCAAAAGTGGTTTCCTGCACCAACACAAGTGCAAAAAGTGGTTTCCTTCACTAACACATGTGCGAAAAGTGGGTTTTCAACACTATCACAAGTGCGAAAAGTGGTTTTTCCACACTAATACAATTGCAAAAGTGGTTTCCTGCACCAACACAAGTGCGAAAAGTGGTTTTTCAACACTAACACAAGTGCGAAAAGTGGTTTTTTCCACACTAACACAAGTGCGAAAAGTGGTTTTT